>NC_061121.1:108991034-109291034 GCF_002878395.1 Capsicum annuum
ACACACCACAAATTAGATATCAAAATAAAACAATATCAAGAACGATGACTAAAAATACGAGCTAAGACTAGGCTTGCCCACGTTGATCTTAAGTATAATGTTTTGACTCTTGGTATGATATAATTGACCCTTGAACATTATAAACAAAGTATTTCCAAACATAAATACACTATTAAAAAATTTTGAAATCATTAAAAACTTTATAATCCATTGTGATAGACTAGACAAACACCTAACTTATGCTGGTAGCACTAGTTTCCTAAATTGAACTCTAAGTGACCCATTTGAGTAGAAACTTGGTTGAGATACAACATAAACAATGTTATCTCATACTTAAAAAACATAATATTTAGTTATATTAAAATGAAAATATTAAGCGCACAAGTTGTCCTCAAAACAAGGTAAACTATGCTAGAATAAAGATACCGAAGTGTATAAAACAACCTCAAGTCATTACCCCAGACTAAAAGCCTTGTTCATACTTGAAAAAATCTTTACTATAAGCATAAATAGGGGAGGTAAATGTAAAATTCTACAAATACAAAGACACTAAAGATAGTACAATAATGACTACACGTGATGCAAGTTTCTCCACTAAGCATGTTATAAACAATTGAAAGTTCAAGAACACTACTCCAAAATGTCATAGCCTCAAGAATTGACTCAACAAGTGGCCAACTTAAGCATACTAGTAAATATAAGAAATCATATAAGTAACCCACCATTCACAAACCAAGTACCCCTCATAATAAGAGAGTTACCCATAAGCACTTATAGTAAGACAATTTATAACAGAATTGGTACAAGAATCAAATTTCGATCACTCTCACAAGAGAATTCACAAGTTACAAATGATGAACCATATGCATGAACTTAGTGTCATAATACACTAATATTAGAATGTTATGCTTAGTATCAAATAGGTATTTCTGGGTTGTACTACAAGCTAAGGGATGTGTAGGGACTATTTTGGAATAGTGACTATCTTCCCTAAGCATCTTAATACACTACATTATAAAATTAAGATCACACTCTAACAACCATCTTCCACCTCTACTACCTTTTCACATCTTTTATTTTACCATATCTCATTAAGATAATTGATTTACACTATGGTGGGATTGTTTTTTTTATTTACTCATGATTCTATTTTTTGGCATAAATTTTCTTTTTCACTCCCAACCAAAATATATCAATTGTTTACACACTAATTACTTCTATTTTGTGGGCTCCACTTTCACCCTTTATCACCATATTTTTTAAACTACTTACTCAATTAATTATATATTAAATTGCTTAGCAACTTTGGATCAAATAACAGTCTATCAAAGAAGGGATTAGGATGCATATAAAGATAACAAAGAATAAGCTAAAGGCTCAATGATGGGTGACTAAGATTAAGAACAATGGTAAGTCATAAGAGGGTATGAGACATGGCTATCAAAAAAATGCCTATATCATCTCCTAAACCCACACTCTATATTTCATTTTGCACATACACTAGGAAAGTTCTAGCATCCAATGTAAAAAGGAATATACAAAAACCTTACACACACATAGCACATGTTCGACTCATATAGGACCATCATTGATTCTTAACCAACAAAGACATGAAATTAAATTTTTAGCTAGCAAGAACAAGAGTCAATCATGAGCCCGATAGTCTAAAAAGTAGTAATTTAGACAGTCGACATGCTTTTTTGCAACAAAAACACTTACATCATGTAATAAAATATAGCACCAAAAAGAATATCATATTTTTCCTAGCATAAAATTGTTTAAATTTATCATAAAATAGGAATTTCCCCACCCCAAACATACAAATCTACTTTATCCCCAAAGTAAACTTTAAATATTGTGATATAAATACTCCATGAGGTCTCCAGGCCTACTAGTAGCATCTTTTTGCATCAGAAGGGTCTGGGGACCCCACACTTAGTTGTCGCCATGCTCTTTACCTTATGTTTATAGTACCCAGACATCCCGTGAACCTATGACTCAACAAAAATAAAAACTAGTGAAGCAAAAACTAACATACTAATTATAAATCCTACATTAACTTGGGTTGCCTCCCAAGCAGTGCCTGATTTAGTGTAGCAACATGGCCTAACTTTTGACTTAGCCATTTTATTTCCTCATCTTCCTCACTATTGATCTCTATTTTTTTACTCATTTAACTCCTCTTGAGTGTGAAATCTCAAGGCCAACTGCTCTCACAACAATAGCCTTACCAGGCTATAATACCCCATACTTTTTCTAGCCAATTTCATCCATGAGGAATTTTCATGATTTGAAATTCTTGTCACGTGGAAAATTCAATAAGACTTCTATCGATATAAGATTTGCCCAAATCTGATAACCGGGTCAGAAATTACGACTATTTCAAGTTCTCATCGTAAAATAGCATCATATTAGTCAGTGGTGCACTGCAACTCAAGAGGAAATAAAATATGGCAAATTCCAGTAGTGGTCTACAATTATGGAGCGTTGCGCCAGGGACTAAATTAAGAATTTTTCTTTTCTAGTGTCTTAGCGTGATTTCCTCCGCGCCGCACAAAAGATCTAGGTCACAAAAGAAGGGGTAATGTGATAGCTCCGTGTCGCGCCATCCTTCAGTTTTCTAATTTTCAAGTTGCAGTGAAATAATGCGATAACACCGCTTTAAGCTAGGGGTTCAGTTCGGGAAAATTTTATTGAAATTAAATGATGCATCCAGGGTTAAAAGGGTCAACTTTTCACCCCTATTTAAGCCCTTTAGCACGTCATTCAGCCATTTTTCACCAAAAATACACTCTCTTTTCTCAAAAATGTCTCAAGAACAAGCTAGGGTTTTCGTAGAAGATCCAATTCTAAGATTGTTTCACCATTAATCTTCACAAAATCATGTACTAAGGTATGCAAAGTGTTCATTCATGGACTCCTTTTATCCATGAAGTCAAAGAAGCCCTTTTCCAACTTTAAGTTATGGATTTTCTTTATGATTTCATGATTGGGCTATTATATTTCATGTTGATAAATGAGAAATGTAATTCTAGTCCATGTTGGGTGATAATTTCTATGTGGATTTAATTATTATAGATATAGATTCATGCAAACCTATGACTAAACCCTTGAATGATGAAATTACAATGTGACCATGATGTTTAATTATTATACAATGATGTTTTTGTGTACCATGCCGATAATATGTTTTATTAAATGCCTAGATAAAAGAAAAGTGCCTAACTAGCATGATACCATGAAATCCCCATGTATCTACATGCTTATGCCAATTACATATTTGATGAAATGCTTAAATAAATGCATTATGGTGTTTATTATGTATTCAAGAAAGTCATGTTTTGTCAGTTTCCTTCTATCGAGTTCTGGGGGTACTTGTACCCAAAATATTAGTTGTGTGCCTAGAGCCATGTCATGTTTTCATGATACTCTCAGTTAAGCTATGAATCCTTAGACTTTAGATAATTTTATGAGTCCGAAATATCTCGGATCTCATGAACTCATTTAACTATCAGATATTAGTAGTATTCCATCAGTCAATAGAATTCAGTAACTCAGCCCATGTTTAGTTCGGTAAATCATATCTAGTGTTTATTAAGATGGCGGTAGAATTTATAACTGAGCAAACCCAAGGATGGGAACTCACCTGTTATATGAGGGTGTGATTCGTAGAAGCAATTCTTACATTCCATAACAATGTAGCCTACTTAGATTGAGATATCATAGCCTTCTTTAGATGAGATGACTTAGCCTGCTATATGAGAGTTCCCACCATTCTCACTAGATTTATCTATTATATTTGGATCACTTACATTTTATCCTTACAGTTTTGTGGTATTGACAACCTTTCAATAAGAGCATAGATTGGACACCAATTCAGCTATAATGTATTATTTGGGGTATGTCGGTTAGATGACTACCTCCAATAGTCTCAGTATCAGTCTCAGTAAAAGAACTCAGATATTTCTTAAGAATTTAGGACTGCCAAATACAGTCGACCCATACACAGTAGAGAACTCATATAGTTCCATCAGATTCAGTACTGTCAGATATAGTCACTCATGTTATTAGTTATGTTTAGATTCAGTAATCATGTTATCACAGTATTAGTGTCAATTATTATGTTTCATGCATGTATTCACACGCTCATGATAGTTAGTCAGTTATTATTATTGTTCATGCATATGAACCCCAAGAATTCAGCCTACCTCGCATGCATACCATTATATTCAAAGTGCTGGCGCATTTGTTCTCTAGTGTCTTATACCATAGGTTCAGAGACACGAGCTCCAGTGAAATATTATATTCCAATTATCCATAGATAGATTTAGAAGTGAGCCCTCATCTTTCAAGGACATAATTATTACCCTATTATCTCATTAATAAGTTTATTAGTTAGAGTTAGTTGGGTATATGTCCCATCAACTCCTTACTCAGATAATTTAGTCAGTTGGAGGCTTTCTAGACTATCAGGTTTCAGACTTCAATATTTTTATTTTTGTTTTGGGTATTCTATTACCCCACATAGATGTTATATTATTCAGATCATGGTGAGTATTACACCTTATGGACTTTCAGTTTATGTTTCCATATTATAAAGTATTTTATGCAGTATACAGGTACAAATATCAGTTATGTGTTTGCTTATGGTCCTTCGAGGTCATGTGCACCGTGTAAAATTCTGAGTACCAGATTTAGGGTGTTACAAACTTGGTATCAGAGATAGGTTCAATAGAGTCCTAGGAAGTTTGAAAGCCATATCTAGTAGAGTCTTGTACATGGTTGTGTTATGCACCACATTTATGTGCAAGATCCTATAAGATGTTTTAGGAATAGTTTCCCTTCTTTCGATTTTTATGTCATGCCAGTGAGAATAATCTCAAGTCAATCTCTCAATGTAATCTTCTTCCCTTTTTCTTCTACAGAAAATGCCTCCTAAAAGAAGAAACAGACATCAGTCAGCCCCTTAGTCCAAAGATCCTTTAGGCGATCATGTTTCTTATCCGGAGTTTAGGGCTGCATTCACTACCCTTGGTCAGTTAGTTTCTGCTCAAAATGACAGACCAGCAGTCATTCCATCCAACCTAATGGACAACTCAACTGTAACTAGGATTTGGGACTTCACCCGAACGAATCCTTCATCCTTTCTCGGGTCTAAGACATATGGGGACCCTCAAGAATTCATATTAGTTACAGAATGTTGCTTAAACTTAGTTCAAGTAGTAGAAGTCAGAAAGGGCAGATAATGCAAGGCCAGTTAAGTGGGAGAAGTTTGCGTCTACTTTTCTTAATAGATTATTTCCCCTAGAGCTTAGGAAAGCTAAGGCGTTAGAATTCATCAACCTCAGTCAGGGCAATATGATAGTGAAAGAGTATTTTCTTAAGTTTACTCAATTACCCAGATATGCCCCTTTTATGGTTACAGATAGCAGGGCAAGGATGAGTAAGTTTGTTTCAGAGATAAATGATAGCATGGTTAATGATTGCAGATTTGCTATGCTAAATAGTGAGATAACTTTATCAAGGCTTATGAATCATGCTCAAAAGATTGATGAGCAAAATATTATGATGGGGGAGGAATAAAATATGAGGGCGAAGATAGGTAGTTTTGACTTTTCTCAGCCTAAGTCAAAAGGAGAAAACCATTCTCAGTTTTGTCCTAAGTGATCAGTTCCAACTTCTTCTACAGCTAGTGCTCCAGTTCCTAAGTTCAGAGAGGGTAACAAAGATAGAGCGCCAGGCTCTATGTCCCAGGGTAGTGTTAGCAGTGCCTGCACCTATCCTCTTTGCAAAATTTATGGCAAATACCATCAGGGTATTTGCAGAGATAGTAGTCGTATTTGTTTTAGATTTGGGAAGGCAGGAGATAGAGTCAGAGACAGGGTGCCACCTCCAGTGCTACTAGTGGGCAATGCCCAAATCGTCTCTATGATCTTCAGTCCTATCAAGATTAGGAAAATTCTCTTGATGTGGTTACCAATACATTACAGATCTTTCATGTGCATATTTACGCTTTGCTAGATCCAGGAGATTCTTTGTCTTTCATTACTCCCTTTATAGAAGGATATTTCAGAATCAGCCCCAAAATAATAGCATAGCCCTTTTCAATCTCTACCTTAGTGAGTAAAAACATCATATTCCAATGAGTATACAGGAACTAGCCAATTATGATATTTCAAAAAGTCACCTCAGCAGACTTAGTCGAATTAAAGAGGACTGATTTTGATGTCATTCTCAGCATGGATTTCCTTCATTCCTGCTATTCCATAGTCGAGTACAAAAATAAAATTGTCTAGTTTCAATTTTTAAATGAATCCGTCCTTAAGTGGAAGGGTAGTGTATCCGCTTTCAGGGGTCAGCTTATTTCCTACCATCGGGCATTGAAAATGATATCTAAAGGATGTGTCTATATCTTGTTTGAGTTAAGGACACTAGTTCCAAGACTCCCATTCTTAAGTCAATCCCAGTAGTGAATGAAAATTCAGATGTCATTCCCGAATATCTTCTAGGACTTCCTCCTGAAAGTGAAATAAACTTTAGTATTGATCTTTTTACAGATACTCAGCCTATCTCTATTTTGCCTTATAGAATGGAACAAGAAGAACTCAAGGAACTGAAAAAGAAATTGAAGGATTCTTAGATAAGGGATTCATTATGCTCAGCGTTTCCCCGTGGGGTACTCTAGTATTATTTGTGCACAAAAAGATGGTTCTCTTAGGATGTATGTAGACTACCGTCCACTCAATAAGGTCATGGTCAAGAAAAAGTATCCTCTTCCCAAAATCAATGACTTGTTTGGCCAACTTCAGGGTGCCAGTTATTTCTCTAAGATAAACATCGGATTCAATTATCATCATCTCAGAGTTAGAGAATATGACATTCTGAAAATAGCTTTCTGTACTCGGCATGGTCACTTTAAATTCCTAGTCATATCATTTGGTCTTACCAATGACCCAGTTGATTTCAAGGACTTGATGAACCATGTGTTAAAGCAGTACTAGGACATGTTTGTCATAGTCTTTATACATGATATCCTTGTCTATTCCTGCAGTGAGCGCGATCATGCAGACTATCTTAGAATAGTACTTCAGACTCCCAGAGATCATCAACTATTCCCTAAATTTAGTAAGTATGAATTTTGGCTAAGTTTAGTAGCATTCCTTTGTCCTATTATTTTCGGTGATGGTATTAGAGTGGATCCTCAAAAGACTAAAGCAATTAAAACTGGCCTTACCCTGTCTCTCTATTAGATATCAGGAGTTTCTTAGGCTTAGGTTTCTATTACAGATGGTTTGTTGAGGGATTTTATTCTATTGCATCACCTATGTCCAGATTGACTCAGAAGAAAGTCAAGTTTCAGTGGCCAGATGCTTGGAAGAAGTGTTTTCTAGAGTTGAAGACTCGACTTACCTCAACTCCAGTTTTAGCTCCTCTAGATGGTCTAGATGGTTTCATACTATATTGCGATGCATCTAGAGTAGGTTTGGGTTGTGTCCTTATGCAGTATGGTAAGGTCACAGCCTACGCCTTAAGACAGCTTAAACCCCATGAAAGGAATTATCATACTGTTGATCTTGAGTTATCATCCGTAGTCTTTTCCTTGAAGATTTGGAGGCATTATCTATACAATGTTTATGTAGATGTGTTCACTGATCATAAAAGTCTTCAGTATGTCTTTTCTCAAAGAGATCTCAATATTCGTCCGAGAAAGTGGTTAGAGCTCTTGAAAGGTTATTACATTAGTGTCCTTTATCATTCGGGCAAGGCCAACGTAGTGGCAGATACTCTTAGTAGACTATCCAAAGGTAGTTTTTCTCAAGTTGAGGACAGTAAGAAGAAGTTAGCTCAGGAAGTCCATCAACTTTCCAGACTAGGCATTCATTTAGTCGGTATAGATAAGGGTAATATATGGGTTTAGAGTTGTTCAGAATCATCTTTAGTTTCTGAGGTGAAAGGAAAGCAAGATAGAGATCCCAGCCTTGTCAAGTTGAAATAGTCAGTCTAAGATTAGAAAATAGAGGTTTTCTCCTAAGGGGGAGATAGTGTTCTTCGTTGTCAAGGTCATCTCTGTGGTCCAGGTGTAGATGGCTTTAGGCAGCAAATTTTTATAGAAGGCATGGTGCATTCTACTCTATTCATCTAGGGGCGTATAGATGTACCGCGACTTCTGGTTAATCTATTAGTGGAGTGGGATGAAGAGAGACATTGTAGAGTTTGTGGCTAAGTGATCTAAATGTCAGCAGGTTCAGATAGGGCATCAGAAGCCTTGTGAGCTCGTTTAGGAGTTCATAATTCCTACTTGGAAGTGGGAAGTTGTAAACATAGACTTTCTGATGGGTTTGCCTTGAACTCGTCATCGGCATAATTCATTCTGGGTCATTAACTACAAAATGACCAAATTAGCTTATTTCTTTCTAGTTCATGCCTTTTATTTAGGCAAGGATTATGCCAAACTCTACATAAAGGATTTGGTAAGATTGAACGGTGCTCCTCTATCTATTATCTCAAACAAAGGTACCTAGTTCACCTCTTATTTTTGGAAAGCATTCCAAAAGGTTCTTGGTACCCAAGTCCATCTTAATACAGCCTCTCATCCTCAGACAGATGGTCAAGAAAAAAGGACTATTCAAATGTTAGAAGATATGTAAAGGTCATATACAATTGATTTCAAGGAAAGTTTGGATGACCACATACCTTTAATTGAGTTTGCACACAACAACATCTATCATTCTAGTATTCAGATGGCTTCATTCAAAGCTCTCTATGGTAGGAGATGTAGATATCTAATTGGTTGGTTTGAAGTTAGTGAGGCCTAAGTTATAGGGCCTGACTTGGTATTCGACATATTAGAAAAAGTCCCATTGATTGGAGAAAGACTTCGGGTTGCTCAGAGCTGAAAGAAGTCTTATGCAGATGTTTGCAGAAAAGATCTCAAGTTTGAGATTAGTGATCTTGTCAATGTAAATATCTCTCCCATGAAAGGAGTGAATCTGTTTGGAATGAAAGAGAAACTTAGTCCCTAATATGTCGGTTCCTTTTTCTAGCTAATTTCATCTCAAGAATGTATAGTATTAGCTTCTTAAATGAATGATGGTTATTCCATGAGGAATTTTAATGATTTTCACTTTTTGTTTTGTGGGAAATTCAAAACTTTCCATCAATATAAGATTCTCATAAATTCGATAATCGGGACAGAAGGTACAACTATTTCAAATTCTCATCGTAAAACAGTGCCATATTAGTCAGTGGCGCGCCGTGCCATAAGAGGAAATGGCATTTGGAAAATTCCAGTAGGGGTCCGCAATTATGGCTCATCACGTCTAGGCCCAAATTCATAATTATCCTTTTCCAGTGTCTTAGCGCTATTTCCTCCGTGTCGCGCTAAAATTCCCGGTCACAAAAGGGGCACCGCGATAGATCCGTATTGCGCCATCCCTCATTTTCTCAATTTTCAAATTCCAGTGACACAGCGCAATAGTGCCGCATCGCGCCAATGGTTTAGTTTGGAAATTTTTTTTGAATTTAAATAACTTGTCCAAGGTTAAAAGTGTCAACTTCCTACCCCTATTTAAGCCCATTAACACGTGATTCAGCCATTTTTCACTCTAAATACACTCTCTTCTCTCAAAATCTTATCAAGAATAAGCTAGAATTTTCATAGAAGATCCAATTCCAAGATTGTTTCACCGTCAATCTTCACGAAATTACGAACTAAGGTATTCATAGTTTTCATTCATGGACTCCTTTCTTCCATGAAGTCTAAGAATCCCCTTTTTAACTTCAACTTATGGATTTTCCTTATGATTTAATGATTGGGTTGTTCTTGTTCAATTTGATAAATGAGCAATTGAATTCTACTCTATGTTGGTATATTTTCTATATAGGTATAATTATTATAGATATAGATTCAAACAAACCTATGACTAATTCTTTGAATGATGAAAATAGAATGTGACTATGATGTTTAATTGTTGTACAAAGATGTTTACATGTACCATGCCTACAATATGTTTTATTAAATGCCTAGATGAAGGAAAATTTCTTAACTAGCATGATACCATGAATCCCCATGTATGTACAAGCTTATACGTATCACATGTTTGATGAAATGCTTTAGTAAATGCATTATGGTGATTACTATGTATTCGAGCAAGTCATGTTTTTTTAGTTTCCTTCTATCGAGTCCTGGGGTACTTGTACCCAAAATATTAGTTATGTGCATAGAGATATGTCATGTTTTCATGATACTCTCAGTCAATCTATAAATCCTTATACTTCAAATAGTCTTATGACTTAGGAAATCTCCCTGATCTCATTAACTCAGTCAGTTGTAAGATATCAGTATTATTTTATCAGTGAACATAATTAAGTAACTCAGTCCATGTTCAGTTCAATAAATCATGTTCAGTGTCTGTTCAGATGGGAGTAGAAATTTGTACTGCGCAAACCCAAGGATGGGAACTCACCTATTATATGACGGTGTGATTCTTAAAAGCAATCTTTGCATTCCAAAACTATGTGGCCAACATAGATTGAGACATCATAGCCTATTGTACGAGGGTAGATGACATGGCTTAGCCTGCTAAATGAGGGTTCCCACCATTTTCTGTAGGCTTAAGTATTATATTAGGGTAACTCACATATTGTCCTTACCAGTGGCACGATAATGACACCCTTCCAATTAGGGCATATATTGGACCTTAATTCAGTTGTAATACATCATTTGGGGCATGTCAGTTAGATGACTACCTCCCACATTCTCAGTATCAATATCAGTAAAAGAACTCAAATAGTTCTTCTGAATTTAGGATTGTCATATACAGTCGACTCAGACACAGAACAGAACTCTGATAGTTCTATTAAATTCAGGACTATCAGATATAGTCACTCATGTTATCAATTATATTTAGATTCAGTAATCATGTTATCACTGTATTAGTGCCAGTTGTTATGTCTCATGCATGTATTCTCATGCTCATGATAGTTAGTTAGCTATTATTATTGTTCATGCATATAAACCCCATGCATTCGGCCAACCTCTCATGCATAGCAGTACATTAAAAGTACTGACGCATTTGCGCTATGATGTGTTATACCATAGGTTCAAAGACATGAGCTCCAAAGCAACAGTTGATTCCAAATATCCGTAGACAAAGTTAAAAATGAGTCCTCTTCTTTCGAGGATATGATTATTTTTCTATTATCTCATTAACTAGTTTAGTAGTTTGAGTTAGTTGGGGATATCTCCCATCAACTCCTTACTCAGACAGTTCAGTCAGTTAGTGAATTTCTAGACTATCAGGTGTCAGACTTTAGTATTTTCAGTTTTGTTTTGGGTATTCTATTACCCCACAAAGATGTTATATCATTCACATCATGTTTGGTATTGAACCTTATTGCGTTTCAGTTAATATTTCTGCAATATAAGTACCGTATAGCATTCAAGGTACCAGGTTCGGGGCGCTCCACAGGCTCATCAATCTGCATCAATTTGGGCTGAGGTGGTTGTGGTTTGGGTTGTTCAATGAGGAAGTCTAAAGAGGCTTTTCTTGGAACAATTTCCACTAGCCCACACTTATCCTCTTCAATCACAATAATCATTAACAAGTCTTTGTAATGGGATAGTGTGTTAAGTGGTTTGTACAATTGCCTCTTCATTCTCCAACCTCACTATGAGCGTGCCCTCTCTCACCTCTATCAAATCTCCTCCCATTGCTAAAATGGACATCCAAAGATGATTGCCACTTGTTGCATATGTGCGTTGACTATCATTAATTAAATAAAGATACAGTAATAAAAATATCCTCTTCCTAGAATTGATGAATTATTTGATCAACTCCAAGGTGCAAGTTATTTCTCACAGATTGACCTTAGATCCGGCTATCATCAACTTAAAGTAAAGGAATGTGATATTCTAAAGATAGCTTTCTTAACCCTTTATGGTCATTTTGAGCTTTTAGTCATGTCCTTCAGACTAACAAATGCTTAACAACTTTCAAGGACGCTTGATGAGTGTTCAAACATTATTTTTACATGTTTGTCATACTCTATCAATGATATTCTTTTCTACTCTCATGGTAAGGATGAACATGCAGACCATTTTAGAATTGTGTTGGAAATCCTTAGAAACCACCAGTTTTTTGTCAAGTGCAAAAAATGTGAATTTTCGCAAAGGTCAGTAGCATTCCTTAGTCATATCATTTCCAGTGAAGGTAATAGAGTTGATCCTTAAAAGACACAAGCCGTAAGGAATTTGACTAGACCTATTTCCCCATCAGACATTAGGATTTTCTTGGGTTTAGCCGGTTATTATAGATTTTTTGTTGTGTTTTTCTCATCTATTGTGTCCTCTATGTCTAGATTGACCCAAAAGAAATTTAAGTTTCATTGGTCAGATTCTTATGAGAAGAGTTTTCAGGATTTGAAAACTCGGCTCACTTCAACCCCAATTTTAGTGTTACCTAATGGTATAGATAGTCTTGTGGTTTATTGTGATGCCTCCAGAGTTGGTTTGGGTTGTGTTTTAATGTAGAGTGGTAAGGTCATAGCCTATGCCTCTAGACAACTTAAGCCCCATGAAAAGAATTACCCAGCCTCTAACCTTGAGTTAGCTGTAGTTGTGTTTGCTTTGAAAATATGGAGGCATTATTTGTATGGAATACATGTTGATGTGTTCACAAATCATATAAGCTTGTAGTATGTGTTTACTCAAAGGGAGTTGAATCTCCGTCTGAGAAGGTGGTTAGAGTTGTTGATAGAATATGATATGAGTGTGTTGCATCATCTGAGAAAGGCTAATGTGGTTGAAGACGCCCTTAGTAGATTGTCTATGGGTAGTGTTTCTCATGTGGAGAAATAAAAGAAGGAGTTAGTTTGACAAGTGCATCGATTAGCTAGATTGGGTGTTAGGTTGGCTAACTCAGGCGATGGGAATATTTCGATTCAAAGTAGTTCTGAATCTTCCCTAGTTTCTGAAGTAAAAGAGAAGCAAGATAAGCATCCTAGTTTGGTCAAACTGAAGGAGTCAGTTAAGGACCAAAAGGTAGATATTTTCTCCCAAGAGGAAGATGGTGTGTTGAGATACCAGAGTAGAATATGTGTGCCTTGAGTTGATGATTTGAGGCAGTGGATTATGGCAGAAGCGCATGGTGCATGTTTTCTATCTATCCAGGAGCCACCAAGATATACCGCTACTTGCGGGAAATCTATTTGTCGAGTGGTATGAAAAGAGATATAGCATAGTTCATAGCTAAGTGTGTAACTTGTCAATAGGTTAAGGTAGTTCACCAAAGACATGGTGGTGCATTGCAAGAGTTTGGCATCCCCACTTGGGAGTGGGAAGAGTTAAATATAGATTTTGTGACTGGTTTACCCCGTTCGCATTGTCAGCATGATTCAATTTTACTTATAGTAGACAGATTGAATAAGTCAGTTCATTTCTTTCAAGTTCACATATCTTTCACAATTGAAGATTATGCTAAGCTATATATCTGAAAGATAGTTCGATTATGTGGAGTTTTTTTGTCCATCATATTAGATAGGGGTACTTAGTTTACCTCTTAGTTTTTGAGAGACTTTCAGAATAGTCTTTGTACATAAGTTCATCTTAGTTTAGCTTTTCATCCACAGAGAGATGGTCAGGCAGCTAGGACCATTAACACTTTAGAGGATATGTTAAGGGCATATGCTATTAATTTCAAAGGTAGTTGGGATTATCATTTGCCATTGATTGAGTTTCATTATAATAACAATTGTCATGCTAGTATTTAGATGGCTCTTTTTGAAGAACTTTAGAGATAATATATAGATCGCCAGTTTATTGGTTCGAAGTTGGTGAGGCTTTCTTGATTAGGCCAGACATGGTGTATGAGGCCATGAAGAAAGTACAGTTGGTTAGAGAGAGACTGAAAGTAGCCTAGAGTCATCAAAAATCCTATGCCAATGTGAAGAGAAAACACCTTGAGTCTAAGGTTAATGAACTTATGTATTTAAAAGTTTCACCCATGAAAGGGGTAAAGAGATTTGGCAAAAAGGGGAAGCTTAGTCCCTGTTATGTTGGTCACTCCTAGATTTTGAGCTGTTTTGGGAATGTGGCAATGAGCTTCAGCTACCCGTAGATTTATCCTCAGTACATCCAGTATTCCATATGTCCTTGTTAAAGAAGTGCATGGACGATTCAACCGTTATAGCTCCTATAGAAATCAAAGATGTTCAAAATAGCCTTTCTTACGAAGAAGTCCCAGTAGAGACTCTTGATCATCAGATTCGTAGAGTAAGGAACGAGGAAGTTCCCTTGGTCAAAGTTCTGTGGCAAAATTAGTCCTTTGAGTGTGCTACTTGGGAAGAAGAAGCAAATATATATACCAAGTATCGTCATCTCTTCTCCACAAACTCAAATTCAGATGAAGATAATAGTTTTCATTCATTCAATTCTTTTCTAGTTTCATATTCGACTATATAGTTATCTTCATGAGAATTCATTCACTTTTATATCAGTTTAGTAGCTAATTTTAATTGAGATCTAGTTATTCCATTTGTTGTAGCTGTGTATGATAGCTCATAGCCTCAGATTCCTTAATATTTTCAGCTTATCTAGCCACATTCGAGGATGAATGTTTCCAAAGGGAGAGATATTGTAATACCCCACACTTTTCCTATATTAAATACATTCCTAGAATGTTAAGAAGTAACTACAAAAATGAAGAAAATTTATTTTGTGTGGAATTTACCAGATTTAGACCTCCCATCGTGCGGGAAATTTAATAAGCCTACCATCGATATAAAATTCGCCCATATCTGATACTCGGTTAAGCAGTTAGAGCATTTTTAAGTTGAAAGTGTGCCAGTTGGGCACTTGGCATATCGTGGATGTGGGTAAAATGATAATTTTTGATTTCCAGTGGCACTCTGCGATAGCCACGCATCACGGAGAAGCCCATATTCCTAATTATCGCATTCTAGTTAAATGATGAAATATTCATACATCATGCAGAGGGATAATTTCCCAGTTGTCAATTTCTTGTAGCCCAACGTGATATTGGCGCATCATACTAATGGCCAAAATGGCATTCCAAAGGGGTAACGCGCCTGTGTCATATTGCGGAGTCAGACCAGTTCCCAATTATCCTATTTCTAGTGAGCCACCACAATTGTGGAGCATCGCAGTGGCCTCCCAAATTAGAAAATGTTATGTATTCCTGTTCTGCTTATATATTTAAAAGGGGTATTTTGGTAAATCCCCAAGGCCCCAATCCAGCCAAAACACAAGATTAACCATATTCAAAGCATTTTGTGCTCATTATTCATCATTCTCTTAAAAATCAAAACTCTAGAGCTCTAAAACCTCTTTTCTAAGAAATAAAAATCCTTCATTGATTATCCAAGAAAGTGTATGATTGAGGATTCCCAAGGAAAGATAAGTAAGAATCCATCTCCAAGAACTCAAATAGGAATCAATAATTCATGTTTCTTTATCTAATTATCTATCAAGGTATGTGAGATTTATGAACAAGGATCTTCTTCTATCCTTGTGCCAAAAACCAAGATTTTACATTAAATTGATATTATTTTAAATGATATTAGATGCGTTTTGATTTAGGGTTCATACCAATTATTTCTATTTGCAAATTTATGATTTCGAAGATGAATTGAATGTCTATTTTCATATTTTCATGCCTATTGCAGTAAATTATATATTTTGAGATGAATTACCATTGTTTTTGTTATCAAGCATGGTTTCTATGAGTATGACACCTCTCCCCAACATGAGGTTTCTTTCTTAGAAGGACAAGATGTTGGACTCCATGTAGCTCACATGGTTTATGTCAATTAAGAGAACCTCCCTTTAGATAAAGTGTTTTCCATAAAATTTAATAGTAAAATTTTCAGAAAATCAAGTGTAATGGATCATAGTTTACTCGAATTAGGCTTTACAGAAAGATAACAGTTACAGACTTAAGATTTTTGATTTCAAATTTTTGAAGTGAGATCTTTCTACACTTAGAAAGTATGATTTTTAGATAGAATACAAGTATAGCTTTTAGAACTAAATGTTACAACTCACTATATTTATAAAGTATGATTGATTTACTAATCATGCTCTCACTATTTTAGATATTCCAGCTTATGTGAGTTATTTACATTTAGCATGCTTGTTTTATAAATTGTGATGTTAGATAATGTCTTACGTTTGTATTTCACTCCCATATACTAAGTACATCCTCAAAGTAATTATCCACATATATGTCTATGTGCTACATTGTCTAATAATATAGGTTTACGTGCTTAGTATCAACAACATAAGTAGTTTAAACATCTTCATCTATATCCTACTGTTGGTAAGTCCTCATTGTTCGGGGACTTGTTCAATTAAATTTTTTGCAGCTTATCAGTTTACATGATTTTGTATTCTTTTAAGACAGTTTGAGTTATCTGGGGGTTTATCCTAGTGACTCTATAGATGTTAGTAGTAGAGGCTTGTCAGTCTACTAGTTGTGATTTATCTTATTTAGTATTGATATTTCATGCATTGTATTTGGATTATTCTTATTTATTTCACAAATTTTTGCATTCAATATGACTTTTAATTCTATATTACCGTGATTATGAGATTTATATATAGTAGAAGGAAGATAGGGTTATCTTAATGCTACTCGTAATCTTGAGCATAGTGTGACATATCGGGATCAAATTTTAGGGCGTTAAAGCATAGACCACCTTACTATGTCCAATTTAATTAAGGAAAGAGAACTTCCTACTGTTCTGAATCATTTTGGGAATTATTTGAGTCACCATAAAGCTACACTCCTAAGTGAGTGCTACTTTCTTAGTATCGTGCACCTTAACTTTATTAGCAATCATATCCCTCAAGTATTTAGGATTGTTGGGAGTTCTATTCAAAATATCTAAAAGAGGTAAATTAATATGACGCTCTCTGAACGGGTCAAAGAACTTTTTAAAGCATACATTATTCTTTGTTTTTCTCAACACTTATAGGAAAGGCAGTGGTGGACTCTCCTTTACTAGTTCTACAACTTTCTTTTTTTGCGTACTCAGAGTTCCTTGAATTTTTAGCAACTTTAATTGCAATCAGTTGGTGAGACTAGTTTGCATCTATCTCTTTAATTTTCTTAGGAGGTTCTTCACTCAACTCTTTCCCACTCCTCAAAGTTATTGACATGGCTTTTTTAGGCTTTTCTGTATCACTTGACAACACACATGAAGGCTTGGTGTTCTATGTTGCTGCTATCTTACCTACATTCAACTCTAATCTCCTTGCAGCCACTTGCTGGCAGTTTATATCTGCTGTCAATTATTCCCGAGAATCTAAAATTTATTTGATCATCTCTTCAAGATTACCATTTGCGGCTTGATTTACTTGAGATGTGGTTGCTAAAACTATTACTGTTGAGTGTTCTATTACTGATATAGTGTATTAGTCTGCTAATTTATGTTGTAGGTGTTTCCATAGTTAGTTCTCTAAACGTTTCCCACAAATATCATGGACTCATGATTTGCATTATACATAACTGTAGAATGACCACTATTTCCGCACATAGCACACCAAGTCTTGGTTTACTGAATTGCATTCACTGTGGCTATAGGCGGTGTACAACACAATTTCATGTTATTGAGCAGTATATTTAACTAATTTTGTAATGTAACAATCTAAGCAGATGTTGCAGTGAACTTATTCACTACTGATTACAAGTTGAACGATATTCTTCTTATTCTCAAAATTACAGCCAACAGCTGATGTTTCAAAAGATGAGGACAAATTTGATGGAAGTGGGATTGACAATTCCCATACTATCTTGGGGGATGCTTGTTCTTAAGCCATAAGAACAGGATTTAATTGATCGTCTTCTATGTGTAGAATTCATAGGAGAATGATTATTTTTCTCCTTTATTTATGGAAGCATTTCTTAGGTATGGTACTTAGTTCAACCAATTCCCTATCCTTCCCAACTTACTAGCCTTAAAACCTATTTCCTACAAATACAAATCCAAGATCAAGCGTAAATCACCAAAGAAATCTAAAAAGTATAACTAAAATAAAAATAGTTACCAAATTACAAGTCCCCGGCAACGGCACCAAAAACATATTGCACCCAAGCGCACACATAAGTGTATGTGGTCTCACAAAGTAGATAAGTGGATCTTTAGCAGCCAAGTAACGATCCCACAGAGAATTGTTTAAAAAACTATTCAATTCTAGTTCTACTACTGTGTTTAAGTTGATGCAAAATTAACCAGCAGAAGTTGTGATTTGTAAACTAAAGGTAAAGTAGATAATGTAGAAAGATAATGAACTTGGATGGTAAATGAAAGAAAACATGGGTTTAAAGCACTACCAAAAACCTTACTACACTACTAAACGTTATTAGTTAGATTATTTATCTTGGTTATTGATTCGTAGGGTTTATCGCATGATCATGGTCCCCCAACCTCGAATCGTCTTCCAACTATAGACATTACTACTACATTGTAGAGTAGGGATATATTAATCACATTAAGTGCATTAAGCTATTGTCCTATGCATGAACCAAACAAGGCTTCTAGTCATATCTATATTCCTGACACCAATTCAAATTCCTTATTTCTTAAATAAATAAGAACCTCGTTCTATTTATCCCATGTTATATCTTCCTATTCCCCCTCCTGAGATCACAAGGTCTATAATATATGTATAATAAGGGTTGCGAATACTTAAAATAGTTAAAAAAGGATGAACAAACATCCAACTATGATAAAAAATACAAACTAAATCAATCCATAACAATAGTAGACATGTTCTTGGCTTTAACCTCGAAAAGGCAGTGTTTAGCTTCTAATAGGGATAATCATCATCCAATTAGTTGAATTAATGATCAAAATCATAAAGAAACTGAATTTTAAGGAATTTTAACAATAAAAAGTGTTTTGCTGCCTCCTCAATTGTTCCATGACTTTACATAGGGATTATATAACATGCACAAAATCCTATTTATAATGGGAAGCTTTTGGCCGTGATTGAAATAGGTATTGTGCCCCAATATGTACTCAAGTTGATCATGGGTTGTGGAGCATTGGAGATTCAAATTGATTAGGTATCGTGGTCTGTTTTCTAATCAAGTCAATTTGGTGTCACATCACAGCTCCATTGTGATACCTTATTGGAAATTTCATTTTCACGTCCAAACTTTGCCTTGCATATTGTCCTCCATACCAAGCATTTGAGGAGTGCTTTCACTCAATTTCCAAACTTATATACATCCATATATCAAAATAGTTAGATCACAATAGATCCTACATCATTACACTCCACAAATTATAGATGAAAAATACAATAACAAGAAGTTTGACTAAAATCTTGAGCTATGATTAGGCTTGCCCACATTGATCTTAATATTTATGTGTTGACTCTTTGTTTGATTCATTTGACTATTGAAATTTATAAAAAAGTTTGTACACATATCAAAAAAACAATTAAACTATTTGTAACTTACTAAACACATTAGAATCCATCGAGATAGACTAGATAAACACCTATCTCAAGCTAGTAACACTAGTTTCCTCGATTGAACACTTAGTAACCTATTTGAGTACAAACTTTTTTGATATACACCATAAGAAATGTAATCACATACTTAAACACTTTAATTCTTATTTATATCATAATTAACACACTAATTACACATGTTGTATTCCAAACAAGGCAAACAAAACTAGAATAATGACACCAAAGTGAATAAACCACCTCATTAGGTTCTCTAGTTCCTAAGGGAAGATTCACATCGAATAACAGATCTTGGAACTTAATATCCAAGAGATGTCTTTATCATTTTATCTGTGTTAATGATATAAACTCTTAGGGTTCTTTCTTACAACTTGTTCTCGTGTTAATGAATTCCATGAGATTTTCCCTAATGTTCTGACTGGTATCCCTCATAATATGGAGATTGATTTTAGGATTGACCTTATATTGGACAGTCTTCCTTTTCCCACCTCTCCTTATAGAATGTCTTCGGCTAATTTGATGGAGATTAAGGAACAGTTGAATGACCTCCGTAAAAATAGTTTTATCCATCCAAATATGTCACCATGGGGTTCTCCTATTTTTTTTATGTTTAAGAAGGGTGGTTCCCTTCGGATGTACATCAATTCCCGCTAGCTGAAAAATGTTATGGTAAAGGATAAGTATTCGTCTTCCTTGTATTTATGATTTCTTTGACCATCTTCATTATTATAGATATTTATCTAAAATTAATATTAGATCTAGTTATAATCAACTAAATATTAGGGAGTTTGATGTCCCAAGACTACCTTCCAAACCTGGTATCGTCACTATGAGTTCTTAGTCGTGTCTTTTTGTTTTACTTATTCCCCAATGACATTTATGGACTTTATAAATAGGGTTTTCAATCCATTTCTATATTTTTTCACCATCATGTTTATAGATGATATACTGGAGTACTCTAAGAATGAGGAAGATCTTCCCAACCATCTATATATTGTATTGCAAAACTTAAAAGATCAACATTTGTATGATAAGTTTTCTAAGTGTGAGCTCTGTTTGGAAGTTGTGACTTATTTGGGTCATGTCATTTCTAGTGAAGGGATCATGGTAGATCTATAAAAAGTATTAATTGTTAAGAAGTGGCCTAGACCCACGATTCCAACCAATATACAAAGCTTGTTGGGTTTGGCTAGTTACTATAGGAGGGTTTATGATTAGTTTCTTGACAATAGCTACTCCATTGACTATGTTGAACCAAAAAAATTTAAAGTTTTTATGCTTTTATACTTGTAAGGGTACTTTTCAAAAGCCAAAAGATAAGTTGACTTCAACTCAAGCTTTGACATAATGGAAGTGGGTTTTATTATAATGTGTACCATATAGGACTTGGTTGTGTGTTCATGTCGCATGGTAGGGTAGTAGGTTATGCCTTTAGGTGGTTGAAAGTTCATGAGAGGAATTATCTCACTCATAACTTGGAATTGTTGGTTGTGGTGTTCGTACTAAATATTTGATGTCACTATTTTTATGGAGTACCTATAGATAACTTTTTTTGACCATAAGATCCTACAATATGTATTCACCAAAAAAGATATGAATCTCAAGTAAAAGAGGTGGCTTGTGTTGCTAAAAAACTACATCATGAGTCTCCATTACCACCGAGGTGAAGCTACTATGGATTTTGATCTCTTAGCAAGTTATCCATGATAATAGCTCACGTGAACAAGGATAAGAGAGAATTGGCTAATGATATTCACCATTTATCTAACCTTGGAGTTTATCTCTTAGACTCGGAGAATGTGGGTGTGTTTATGAAAAAGGTGGTGCAGTCCTTTCTTGGTACCTAAATTATGGAGAAGCAACCATTGGATCCTATCTTGATAAAGATGAAGGGAGATGCGGAATAACAAAAGTTTTTAACTTTTGAAATTGGTTACAATGGTATCTTTGAGGTACTAAGGCACATTATGTGTTGTTGATATTGATAGGTTGGAAGAGAGGATGTTGGATAAGGCTCATGAATCACGTTATTCCATTCATCTTAGATCAATGAATGTATATCATAATCTTAAGAAGATTTTTTAGTGAAATAATATAAAGTTAGATGTGGCTAACTTAATGGCTAAAAGCAGGTGTGTCAACAAGTGAAGGTTTAGCACTAGCAGCATAAAGGGTTTTATTAAGTAATTAAGTTGCCCATTTGGAAGTGGGAAGTGAATAACATGGATTTCATTACTAGTCTTTCTCGGTTTGGGAATCAGTTTGATTCTATTTTGGTCATCGTTAATAGGTTGACTAGGTATTCTCACTTTTAGTTTGTGAGAACTAATTATTCAGTAGATGATTATGCAAAGTTATTCCTAAAGGAGATTGTCAAGTTACCTGGGGCTCCTATTTATATCATATAAGTCATGGTACTCAATTCTCATTATAGTTTTGGCATTTATTTCATAGTGTTTTAGGCACTAAGGTGAGCCTTTGTACTATCACAGTCAAATAGGCAAGCATAAATGACTATTCAGAAAACTGAAGTCATGTTAGGACTTGTGTGATTGACTATGGTGGTAGTTGGGGTAATTATTTGACTCATAATGAGTTTGCATATGATAATAAATACTACTATAGTGTTGGTATGACTCCTTTTGAGGCCTTATATCGTAGGAGATATAGGTCTCCCGTTAGATGTTTTGAGGATGGTGAGGCTCAGATATTTGGCCCAAATTTAGTTCACCAAGCGATGAAGAAGGTGAAGGTGAGACGAAGAGAGTTGGAATTTAGTGTTTATGATTGGTTTGTCTTTAAAGGTATCCCTCATGAAGTGAGCGATAAATTTTAGTAAGAAGGGGAAGCTCAATCTCTGATATTTTGATCTATACATGGTGTTGGATTTGCCCTCCAGTTTGAGTTTCATTACACTGGTGTTTCAATTTTTGATGTTGAGAAAGTGTGACGGTAATCCTTCAAAAATTATTCCTTTTGAGGAGGTGGGTATATACGATTACTTATTTTATGAGGAAGTCCTAGTTGAAATTGGATCTAAAAGTTTGTCTATTACGGATGAAAGATGTAGCTTCGCTCAAGGTTCTATGGAAGAACCACAAGGTTGAAGAGGCTACTTGGGAAGCCAAAGAGGACATAAGGTTTAAGTCGAATAATCGTGCTTAAGGTTTTTGTATTCCTTGACATCTTTCTTTTAATAATTTGTTAAAGGAAAGAGTGTTTTCCTTATCATTTTTATTTCCTATCATTGTTTAAGAAAATAGTAAAGGTATGTGGAGTCAACTTATGCTAATTAATGCCTTATCCCGCCACTCGAGGACAAATTATCCAAGTAGGGGAGAATTGAAACACCCAAGATCTAGGACTTGGAAAATTCCTTGAGCTTTGAGCTCACTGCCCTGGTTATAATTCACCCTACGAATCATAGGGTGCCTTCAAGAGTCATTGATATGAGTCAAAATTCAATTATGCAAGTTTGTGGCATGATTATGCTCTGAGTACGAGTGGCTCATTATGAGTCTTTGGGAGTTGTTATGAGTCATGGGGTGTAAATCGCTAGGTGTCCTATGTGTCATAGGGTCCCATTATGAATCCTATGGATGAGTCATAAGGTCAGCAGTGTAGAGGACTTTAGTGGTTCTACCTTGGTTATGACTCATGGTGATGTGTCATAAGGAGTGGTTACGAGTCGATGGTTCACTCATAATCAAAGATGATCCTTTTTCAGCTTTTATGTTAAGGGCATTCTAGACATTTCCCCTCTCACCCAAATTGAAACCCATATCTTATAAACTTATTAGGGTGTCATTATCTCTCCGAAACACATCAAAGTACATTCTCAACACTATCAAATTCCTCAAGGTCATGAATACTTAGAGTTTTTAGGAGGTTGATCAATTAGGACTTTTAAGGGTGATTTCTCTTCATACATCTTACTATTTTTGGCATGTGACTCTTCCTTTATTTTTAATTGTTAAATACTATATGTATTAAAGTGTAATTCAAATGTAATTAGTTTGGTTTTGAAAAAATGGTTATACATTTTTAATGCTTATTATTGAACAATTTTTCTGATCATTTAATTATGATTATTCATGCAATAAATAAGGCATTGAATATGTGTTCTCATGGGTATGGTAGATAAACTAGGGAATTGTTATTTTCCCAAACTTGTGACTTTTGAAGTTGTTATGACTTTAACCCAAAGTGTAAAATTTATTTTGAGTTATGAGAAAGGTGGGAATTTGTAAATTAAACTAATTTTGAACTATTGCATGATATAACGAAGTATTTGAAACACAATTGCATGATTTAATGAACAAAGGGAGTCTGTGTTCCCCAACCTTGTGTTAATGAACAAAGGGAGTCTGTGTTCCCCAACCTTGTGTTAATGAACAAAGGGAATTGTTTACTCCAAGTTAATGGAAATTATTTTTGCATGATGTATTACCTTGTAAGTGTAGTTGGTATGACGATACCAACAATGTATGGCTTAATGTGATATGTGGTTCATTATTGGGTTGTGTGATAAATGTTTTAATTTATCTGTAATAAAGGTTTCTTAGCTAAGTCATGAAAGTGGAGGTCCGGGTAACCGACATTGGGAACCTTGTTTATTGGCGCAGAGATCAAAGTGACTAGGGAGGTTTGAGTTCCCCTTATTATTATTCCATGATTAGGGAGTTTCATGTCCCGGGTAAATCATTATATGATCAGGTGATTAAGTTACCTTAGTATATGTTGGTAACTTTGAATCCACTATGTGCATATATATGAGATTATTCTCCAGTCCGGGCAGCTACACACACTAGGGCCCGACTAGGGGGTGAGAGATGGGGCCCATATAGCCCATGCATAATATTATATGATAGTTTAGCCACACAATCCAGCTTAAAGTTTTAAGTCCATGTTAAACATATTTTCCTATCCCGGCATGATATATATATGTACACTTGCATATGGTTATAGTGCATTGGTTGATTTGATTGAATTCACGACATTTTTTTATCTTTATCCCTGAGTTATACGTTGTTATTCACCCTACTAACCATCTTCGGATGTTGTATCCCCACTAGATACAAAAATTGGTACAAATTGGATCCGAGAAAATCATTTGTGAGTTAACATTGATGTGGTGAGATTCAATACATTGGAAGTCTACATTTAGTGTTTTTTTCTCTTATATCTTAGACCTATTTTTGTTTATTTTTGAGGGTAATGTCCAAACACTTTATTGATATTCTGTTTTGTATCATTATTTAGAAGGCTTTATTTGGACTACTGTGGTTATTATTCTGTGTCAGTCGGTCGTTTGGCCGGTCTTCGGTGGTTGGTTAAGGACATGCATTAAAACTTTCTTAAGCTATTGCATGCTATCTTGTTATATGTTCAGAATTCATCCAACTTTTGGGTGCGTTATGTTTGTGGTTGTTAGGTGCAGGGGTGATCTCCAGTCCACGCGTGACATGAGATACTAAACACGACTAGGATCTAGTTTAGGTTGTTCTTATTGATTCACACTTCTTTGTGAGTGCTAGAATCTCTTGACTGTCCTTGTTAGTATATGTTGATCAAATTGAGTGATAGGGAATTCTTTGAATGCAAGGGTACATGGGTTCCGTTGTTAGATTGCTTACCTATTCGTATAGTGTAGCTTGGATATGCCTAGTTGTTCATTAGAAATGTAGCGTGATCACTTGATTCTTGTGTGTCAAATTTTTGTGCAAAATGAATCCACAGTTCAGTTTGAAATAGATAAAAATAGGAGAGGCAACGTGTTTTGAACAATGATTTATAAGTCCACTGCCAACGGTATCTCAGGATTTTCCTAGTTAAGCATTGTCTTTATTTTTTTTTGTGTTTTTCGTCAGAGGACATGGAAACTTTCTAAGTTGAGGGTGTTCATGTGTCGTGGTTTCATGGAACATTCAATGGTTAAAATGGTAAAAATATGAATTTAATTAGGTTGTTTAGTCCTATATGATGTGTGTTTTATATATATTTAGGTCGGAAAAGTTGTTTGTCAAAAGAAAGGAGAAAAAGATATAAAAGGTTGAAGTAAAGGTCAGGCCACGAGTCGTTAAGTTATCTTACGACTCAAAGCCAAACTCCTAAGGTTTAAATTGGCAGAATCTGAGCTAAAAGAGTGAAGTATAAACTGACCACAACTCCTAAGAAGTGACTACAAGTCGTGATGAACAATCGTACTGAGCACAGTAATGAATGAATACCACAAGACCTAAGGAGTAACTACGACTCGTGGTAAGGAGATATAATAATAACAGACTCAGATACCCTAAAAGAAGAAACTCGGTGGAGTGACTAGGAGTAGCATCCAATGACTTATAAGGACAGATGATGAGTCATGACCACTAAAGATATAAAAGAGCTACGACAACAGGCAACGTGTCATGTCCAGTCCTAACAACTCAATATTAGAAGTGTGACCATTACTGAGATAGTTTTCCGATTTTATTTTAATTAGGTTTCATTTATTATTTTAGGATACTATAAATACCATTGGGTTAAACTTTTATAATGTTACACACTTTTGAAATTTTTTCACATACATTGACTTCTTGCTACTCAATACTTTTGTTCTTAGGTTTTCGATTCATAATTAATTGAAGAATTTGGATTTTATTCCTTTCATTCTCGTGCTATTAATTCAATCTTTTCTTCATTGATTTTAATGAATTATTGCATAACCATGAGTGGCTAAATCTCATAATTAGGGTCGTGGAAACCCTGGTTGATTAACAACATAGGAGACGTGGAAGATTCATCAAGATTGTTATTATTGTGTGTATTGTAATTTTCTCTGTATTAGTTATCTCCTAATCTACTATAGAAGCTTAGGAATTGACTCTATTAAATATCATCCTCAAAAGGGAGATAGGGATTGAGAAAAGGTGATTTTGAAAGTGATTCGAGTCAATCAACCCTCGTCTAATCATCTTGAGAACCAAAATGTTATTTTAGTACTGGGGTCAAAGACAAGGGATAGTAAGGAGAATCCCTGAGACTTAAATGTTAAAGGGTAATATTTATCAATATGTTAACAAGATAATTAATAATACATAGCTGGTAAGACTTTGCATGTAGAGAAATGGGATAGAAGAGGTAAACACGAGAACCTTACGAAGTTAGAAGTCATGGGGAATACAGTCAATGCGTTAACAAGATAATTAATAATACATAGCTCGTACGACTTTGCATGTAGAGCAATGGGATAGAAGAGTTAAACACGAGAACCTTACAGAGCTAGAAGTCATGGGGAATACAGTCCTAGTTTTCGTCTTCTATTATTTAGAACCTCAAGCACTGAAGTATGGTTACATGTTACTATGACTTTCAAATCCCCCCATTTAATTTTTCCACTTCCTATTATTTGTTCAAGTTTGAGATATAATTCAACCCATCCTCGCGGGTTTGACCCCAACCTGGTTGGGTTACAACATTTGACATGAACTACAATATGTTTTTTATAGGTTGGTTATGGCTAATATCAATTGATAATTACTCCATGTGTGGATCTTCTAGTTGGAAGAATGTTCCTAACGAATTCGCTAACAATATAGCTAATATTTTAGCATACTTTCATTTGAAGCCTAGTCTTCATAGGATATTCATGTGTTATGAAATATCTGTAGCTATGAGATGGCATGCTATTGAATAACCCAAAGATGAAAAATTAATACATCCTACTGATGGGGAAGCTTTGAATAATTTTGATCTCTTGCACACAGACATAATGATGCTAGGAATGATAGATTGGGTCAATCAACCGATGGTTCAATCATTTCAAAACAATGAGCTTTTCTCATAGCACATGACTGGTTTTGTTAATAAGCTATAACATAGAGCCATGGATATGCATAAAGCCAGATTATATAATTTTGTGAATGTTTATTTTAGGTCATTTGTCTTTTGGAAATGATATAGATGTATACTTACAACCACTAATTGTGGAGTTGAGGAAACTATAAGAAGTGTGAATCAAAACTTATGATATGGAAACTTACCAAACATTTAATATAGGGACGTCTTTATTGTTGATTGTTAGGGACTTTCAAACATTAGCAGTGCTTTTGGTATGGCGCACCAACTGCGAAAGGGCATTGCTCACATATAATCATGATTCTTTCTCCAAGTACATTAAAAATAGTAATAAGATGTGTTATTGGGTCATCTGACATTTTTACCTCCTAAGCATCCATATCGAATGGATAAAAAATCATTTAATGGTAAAGAGAAACATAAAGCTGCACCTACTCCCTTTTAAGGTAAAGAAGTCCTTGATGAACAATGTGATATTAATATTATTTTTTGAAAGAGCAAAAAGAAAATAAAAGAAAGCAGTGATGGTCCATGGAGAAAAAAGTCCATATTTTTTGAACTACCGTATTGAGCACATAATAAATTGTGGCACAATCTTGAACCAATTCATATACAGAAAAATATGTGCGGGAGTTTACATGGTATTTTGTTGGATATAGCTGGAAAGTTCAAAGATCTTGAAAATTCTTGTGACTTGCATGAGATCATTATTTATAAAGAGCTTAAAGTGTTGACGATGAGAATAGTGGAAAAGTTTATCTATCTTAAGGTTGTTTTTCCATGAAATCGAAGGAGAAAAGGTCATTTTGCGTTGTCTAAAGAGATGTCAATCAACCGATAAGGTGAGCCTCTAATAAATAAAGTAATGTGCAGGTGATGAGAACGTATCATGATTCAACAGCCATGATGCTAATTTCATATTGTATTACTTCCTCCATATTGTAGTTAGGAAAGTGCTAACCATGAATGTGCCTTTGGTCTTGGTAGGTTGTGCTATTATTTTAGAGTTATATGTAATAATATTATTTGAAAAATAAACCTTGATAAACTTGAAAAAGACATCATAGATATAGAATGTGAACTTGAAATGATTTTTCCTCAATTTTTTTTTTGATATAATTTAAAATTAGCCTATTTATTTAGTAGATCAAATCAAACTTGAGTGCCCAATTAATTTGCATTAGATGTATCCTGCTGAAAAGGAAATATGTGACTTTATCGGGCTTGTTCATAATTAAAATACTACTGAAGCATCAACCAGAGGGTTTTTTGATCACGACCCAATTCCTTGGATCATTATGACACCTTCTATAACCGACCAGTAGGTAAGACAAACTCTTAGTCTAGAAAGGCAAGTAACGGAATACTCAATGATATAAAGGAAAGAATATGGAAAATATGTAATAACAGATCGAATACATAATATAGTCCTAAAACTTGGTGTTATCAATACAAAATATTCTACATAAAAAGATTCCAAAGTAAAGTACAAATGAATACTGATATAAATTATCTCCAAATACAACAGAGACACTAGTCTAAAACATCAGAGAGATATAAGTAGTACTCTGAATGTGAGGAGCTCACTCTAAGTCTTCAAAACATGGCTGCTCCACATGACACTCCCATCAATGATTATAACCTTTCCTATAATCTGCTGTCTGTAGAAGTGTAGTATAAGTACCAAACACATTGCATTCAGTAGGAAAATTCTAACAGAACCCCAAAGATAAAGAATGTATATACAACACATAATGAAAATGGAAAACTACACCTAAATTCCAGAAATAGTATAAGACAATCGAAGAGATAATACGGATAAACAATCCTTTTCATGTCTAAGAAACTAACTTATTAGGGCTAAGGAAGTAGTAAGAATACAGTATCCTATTCCATCCATATGTTGGAATATCAACACTATACCATATATCACTGGCCAATATGCAAGTAATGGTAGAATAAACATACATATAACTATACAAGCCCAAGAAATAAGCATATAATCCGAGTAAATAAAGGAAATGAGGGACATATGGAAGTACCATAGCTTCATATAGTTAAGTATGCTTATATATATATAAGTACATAAAAAAGGTTTACTCAATGTACAACCTTAATCATCAGACTAGTTATTTAAGACCTCAAAATCATAGCAGGAGCTACTGCTAGAATACCCTGTGTTCTAATCCATATATCAAGTCATTAGATGGTAATGCATAATAATATATCATAAGATAAAATAATTCAAAAAAATACCTTAAGTCTCTACACCGAATCAATGACAAATTTTTCATAAACTAGCCATAACAATGATCATAACAATAATAATAACTATGCCAATAACAATGCGAGTAACCTACTAGTCGGGGCAACCACATACTTAGTTGAGCTGATCACGTTCCCCCACATCTCTAAGTACAAAAGGTCAAATGAAAATACAACACACCATATGGAGTAATCGTCACTCATATCTTTGCAACCTCCTCCCCCATAAGGGCTAATAGATCGTAATACCTCGTATATTCCTAAGCTAGAAAATGAACCATTGTTCCTATGCATGAAACCTCCTATCCTATGATTCATGTTTTAGTAAATTAATTAGAATGAGTATCCGAGTTATAATAGAGCATATGATGTGTTAAGAATGTTCATAATAGTCCCTTTGAGTAAGCCAAGCTAAGAACTTTTGAATCTACCAAATTTTTATGTGTGATTTCACATAGGTCATCATTGAACAAGTATAACTCAATTTATAGGTCTTATGTTAGAAGATTTATACCCTTAAAATAGTATATAATTAAATAAGATTTCCTTCGATACTAAATTCACCTAAAACGGACATCCGATGAAGAAGTTATGGTGATTTAAAGTTTTAGCAGTGTCATTTAGGTCAATGGCGCATAGCGTCATAAGCCAAAATGATGATTGTCAATTTGTAGTGTCTCTCCCCAATTACGGAGCATCGTAGTGAGTTTCCTGGCAATTTAATAGTGGCTACGCGATATCTTCGCGTTGCGCCGGGGGCCCAAATCAGGTAGTATTTAGAAAAATTAAAAGACGCATCTAGAGGGGCATTTGAGTCATCTTCCCACCCCTATATATATTTCATAAACACAGAGTTAAGCCATTGTTTCTCCAAAACATGATCTTTTTCATCAAAATCCTCTCAAGAACACATTAGGGTTTTTCATAGAAGATTCAAGTTCAAGCAAATTCTAACATCAATTTTCAAGAATCTCTCCGTCAATCTTCACTAAATCAAGAACTAAGGTATGTGTAGTGTCGATTTATGGATTCCTTTCATCCATAAAGATCAAGAACCCTCTATTAAATTATTAATTATGAAGTCATGTTGTGGGTTGATTATGTTTGTGTGATTTATTGGTATACGCTACCAAGTTAGAAAATTTATGTGATTCTTGGAAACTAGGATGACATGCAAATTTAAATACATGAATTTTGGGTTGTTTGAATTGTTAAAAGTAGTGTATATTCCTATGTCTTAAAGTGTGCATACAAGGTGTTTGATAAAATACCTAAGAGACTAGAATTCATATATTGTAGCTCAATAGAACTTAAGTTACAAGACCATGCTTTTTTCCTTTTGACTCAACATGAATTCCATGCTAATTGTTGCGTATTGGTATTGTGATATGGAATGTTCATAAATTTAGATTCATGCAATAATGTACATGCCATATGCATTATCTTCCGTATTAAAGAATATGATAATCATGTGCGGTGTGAAATCCCCTAACTATGGTATTACAAATTGTAAATATTGTTGGATTGTTCATGAACTAGTCTTATGAGATCATGCTACACTTTCTTGCAAGTCATACTATTAAATATGATATATGACAACCATATACTTCATGAATTTCCCCAAGATATGATATGATGGATTGTTGGTGTTGGCCATGTATTCATGTCAGTCATGTGTGTCAGTTTCCTTCCATCTAGTCCTGGGGGTACTCGTACCGAAAAAATATAGTTGTGTGCCTAGAGTGATGTCATGTTATCACGATACTCTCAGTCAAGCCATGATCCATAGAATTTAGTCAGTCATGTGACTCTTGAAAACTAAGAAACCTCAGCAGACTTAGTAGTTCAGAAATCTTAGTACTCATTAATCTCAGTAATCTTAGTAACAACAGTATTCCTAGAAATATTAGTAATTTCAGTACTCTCAGTAAGTCTTCAGAATGCAGTACATTTCATCAGACAAGGGAACTCAGTGAGCTTAGTTTAGCTCCGCTAAATATAACGACTAGTATCAGTTCAGTTAATTAGTAGTAGTTCAGCTAATCAGTTTATCCTAATTATTCAGTTCAGTGCCTTTTAGTTGGGAGTAGGATTCAGCACCGAGTGAGCCTAGGGATGAGGATTCACCTGCTAGAAAGGACTGATATTCTTAGACATAATCCCTAAGTTCCAAAACTACGTAGCCAGTATAGGTATGAGATATCACCTATCTGATAGGACTGACATACTTAGGGGTCCCCTGTTAGCAAATTTATATATATAGGACTGATCCCAGGGGTCACCCACTAGATTAGGAATAACTCCACAACTGTTCCCTTTACTGGTGTCACGGTACTGACACCCTTCCAGTCAGGGCAGAGATTGGACCCCAGTAAGCTTAGCATAGGGCATGTTAGTCAAATAAATACGTCCCACAGTTTTAGTTATTTATTTAGGACTATCAGATACAGTCAACTAAACTCAGTAGTATAGATTCAATATTGTTAAATACAGTCAATACTTATCATTATAAATAGACTTCTAGATAACCCACTAGATAAGACTGATCTTAACTATAGTCAATCAGTATCAGAGTCATCAGAATTAAAGATCACCCGCTAAATAGGATTGATATTAGATTTAGTCAAAGCTCAGAAAGGAACTTAGATAGTTCCATCAGAACTTAGATGATCCGATACAATCGCTCAGTATTAGTTATATCAGTTATATCTGTTATCATATCTTACATAATAAGTATCCAGTTTTAAGACTGTTACCCACAGTCAATTAGACCAGTTCTTCATAATTCAAACTTTTAGAGATAGTCATTCATCTATTTAGTAATTTAATATCAATAAAGTCATGTCGTTAGTATTCAGACTCAGTATTCTATATCACCACGAGTTCCATTATGGTTTCTTATACATGTATGTATTACCACGTTCATATTAGTCAGCATTGTTCACGTTTAAAACCCTTTCCATTTAGCCTACCTCACTCGTATACTCAGTATATACAGTCGTACTAACTCAGTTGCTCTATGGTTCTTTCTCTTATGTTACACAATAGGCTTAGAGGAACGAGCTCCCGATCAGCAGTAGCATTATAGTGTTTAGTGTTAAAGTGAGTCCTCATCTATCCGAGGATAGTATTATTTTATTTCATTCATTATTTCAGTTCAGTTTTGATAGAAGAAGTTAGTTGGAGACATGTCCCTTCAAGTACTTATTCAGATAGTATTTAAGACTTTCAAATTTAGTTCAAATTTGATTCAGTCTTTCAGTCGTTTTAGATATTTCATACCCCACTCAGATGATATATTTTTATCATATTTTATACTTATGGCCTTACAACCTTTATTTCCACATTTATTTTATATATTATGCAGTATACAGGTGCTGATATCAGTCATTGGTTAGCTTGTGGTCCTTCGGGGTCATAAGCACCATGTAGTATTCAAGTTTAGAAAATCGAGGCATAAAAAACTTGGTATCAGATCCTAAGGTTCAATAGATTCCTAGAAAGTCTAAAACCCGCATCTCGAAGAGTCTTTTATATGAGTGTGTTGTGGACCGAAATTATATGTAGAAGGCTATGAGTTGATTTAGGAATAGTTTCCATTCTTTCATATCTCAGATCGTGCTATAGAAATGTTCTCTAAGGAACCTGTGCAGATTCACATCATGCTCTCCTCATGTCAATTTTACCTTACTTCAAAAGTAACGGAAACAATTACGCTTAAGTCCAAAAGATAGGGCTTTCTCAGACAGTATCCCTCAGTTCCCTTATGTTCCGAACTTGTACGGATCATATTCATGATCATGAGAGCTTATTCTCGAACTCATATTGAGATATGCCATCTAATCCCTTCACATAATCCTATGACAGCATAGACTTCGAATTTTAAGCATGAACTCAGAGTTAATAGTGGTAGAGTTGGGTTAGTATCATCCATTTTGATCAGATTTTGTATTCATGGGGATAGTTGTGCTAGAGTGAATTAGTAGGCTTAATTGTATGAGTTAGAAATTTAAGTTTATTGACTTGAAATTAAGCATAAAGGTGTGAATATGATATTAGTAGTATGTGAGGGAACAAAGGTAAATAATAGGCTTAGTAAAGCAAGCATGTATTTGACAAAGTTTAAGTATCCGATTAAGATTACAGTTTAGTTCAAAGATTAGTTTAGTGTTCACAGGCTTATGATGATGGCTTTAAGCTAAGGGCAAGATAATAGATCATGTAACCCAGTCAGGCTCTCAGATTCCAGTTGTAACATCAGTATGTACAGAAAAGAAGTTAGGGAAGATGATTCCTCACCCGTCCTTATCTGAACGCAAATATTCGTACCTAAGTTAGCATAATGCCTATGCATGCTTCATGTCTCAGATTCAATGAATACAACTTATGTTCATAGAACTCCTATAGAATTGTGTGTACTTTAATTTCCCAGTATAGGGAGTTGAGTTCAAGCTCACTCATTGTAATGAATAATGCTCCACGAACTCAAAAATTATAGACTCGAGTCATGTAGCTTAGGACCGATGTACACATATCATGCTCCCCAGTATACTCAGCTTCCATGACTCATACTACGCCCTCACTAATCAGATAATTCTAGACTATATCATGTATATCATCAGTCTAGACCTTTTTGGTAAATTTATGCAACAGACATTATATTCCTCAAGTTTCAGTCATGTGTTAAATTCAGTAAGTATCCATTCATGCTTTATGTCCTCTAGATTTAATCGTTCAGTAAGTTCTCCTTGTTGAATGGTGTAGTGTGAGCAGTCAATTAGATGGGAGAGAGTTAATGTTTCATGTGAAGGGCAGACTATTGCATGTATGTTTTATACGAGGGTGTAGATATGAAGATAGGCTTGAATATCCTATTAGTATGCAAGCAAAGGGCTAGCACGAGATAGTAATTAGAGATTGGGAAAGTTCAGAGTGTGAATGAGTATTCAGATCCTTGACTTATATCAGCCTTCATTATGCGACTATCATAACACAGTTTCCATCTCAATTATAGTTTACATACTCAACACTCAGTAATTAGTGTTCAATCTCAGAATTAAGAACTTTAGTATCAGTCTAAACCTCAGTTTCTGTATTCTGTTATCACGACCAAACATTTAGTTCCAATATGGATCCCAATTAAATTCTTAAGTTATATTGTCAGCTTCACATCTGTATTTAGCTCATAAATTCAGTATACTTTTAGACTTGCTTTACCATAGCCTACAATTGTAAGCTACTTACTTATAGTTATTTCAATACCTCATTTTATGGAATGTTTCCAAATCATGTAATATGCTTGGTCCTGCATTTTTTTAAACATTATAGCTTTCATGAAATCCATGATCAGTTACCTCATGTTACTTAGTCATTCCCTTATCATATGTATAATACTTTATGGCCTCGGCCCAACTATTCATATTAAGTATAATTCAGTCTTGCATACCCAATATTCAGTTACCAGTTACTCAGATAATCAAGTAAGTCAGTATGTCTATGCATTCGTGTATCATGCTTCAATTTCAGATCTTAGATAATCAGTCATGATTTTTTCCCTAGGTGCCTTGAGCATCGCCTAAACTTCCTTAATATCTCAGCAAGGTCAGACCAACATCCTTCAAGGGACATAGTGTCCCAAGGGAGAAATACACAACATCCCCCAAACTTTTATAATTTAAACATGTTGTTTCCTTCTATGAATCTGTCTTAGAGGAAATGTTACTTATCATATGACCCTCTAACTTCAAAACTTAGTACCAAGCCATGTACTCAATGTCTGAGTTCAGTTTATGTATCACATTCTAGACTCAGTTTTGTTCTTATGTTCCCGCTCAGTTTTGTTCTTATGTTCCCGCTCATACATATTGTGTAATTATTTCCACACTCATCAGTATTTTTAGTTTAAGGTAATAGTCTTATTTGAGCATATTCATTCTCCTTTCAAAAATTTTAGTACCAAACTTTATATCCTATTCCATGCTCTTTTTTTAGTTCAAATTTTGTACCTTTACCATTGCATATTCAGTTGCATGTTCATGAGTCAGTTCCGTCAAGTATTCATGTATCAGATATGCGTGATCAACTTATCAGTACTTCTAGTCATGCATTCATGTATCATGTCAGTCATATAGTCATGCATCAGATATGCATGGATTCAGCTTATCAATTTTTTCATCACATATGCATTCTTATTCTGATAAACTTAGTTCATCAGAATACTCAGTCCTTCATTCATGAATCAGTTACCCATGCATCAGATATGCATGTTCAGTATGATATGCTCAGTTTTCAGTCATGCCAGTCATGAACCTAGGTTTTGGTAGTGTATGTCTTGTACGTACTCCAGTTTATCTTTTCTCCCCTCTCAGTCAGTCTTATTCGAGGACGAATGTTCCCAAGACAAAAATGTTTTAATACCCCGTATATTTCTAAGCAGGAAAATGAACCATTTATTCTATACATGAAACCTCCTATCCTATGATTTATGTTTGAGTACATGAATAAGAATTAGTATCTTAGTGATAATAGAGCTTATGATGTGTTAAGCATGTAAATAAGAGTCACTTTAAGTAATCCAAGCTAAGAACTTTTGAATCCACCAAATTTTCGTAGGTGATTTTACATAGATCATATATGAACAATCATAACTTGCTTTATAGGTTGTATTTTGGCATATTTATACCCTTAAAATTGTATATAATTTAATTATATTTCCATCCATAACAAATTCACCAAAAAGGGACACTTGGTGAAGAAGTTATGGTGATTTGAAGTTTCAGCAGTGTCATTTGGGTCAGTGGCATGCCGCGCTGTAAGCCAAAATAATGATTGTCAATTTGTAGCGTCTCTCCGCAATCCCAACATGTCTCGGTGAGTTTCTACATCATAAAATAGTGGCAACGCGATGTCTCCACATCGCACTGGGGCCCAAATCGGGTAATTTTCATAGAAATTAAAAGACGCATCTAGAGGTGCATTTGGGTCATCTTCCCACCCCTATATATATTCCATAAACACGGAATTAAGCCATTATTTCACCAAAACATACACTTTTTCATCAAAATCCTCTCAAGAACACATTATGGTTTTTCATGGAAGATTCAAGTTCAATCAAATTATAACATCAAATTCCATGAATCTCTCCGTCAATCTTCACTAAATCAAGAAATAAGGTATGCGTAGTGTTGATATATGAATTCCTTTCATCCATAAAGTTCAAGGACCCTCTATTAATTTATGAGTTACGAAGTCATGTGGTGTATTGATTATGTTTGTGTGATTGATTGGTATACACTACCAAGATTGAGAATTTATGTGATTCTAGGAAACTTGGATGACATGCAAATCGAAATACATGAATTTTAGGTAGTTTGAATTATAAAAAGTAGTGAATATGCCTATGTCATAAAGTGTGCAAGGAAGGTGTTTGATAAAATATCAAATAGACTAGAATTCATGTATTGTAGCTCCACAAAAGTTAAGTGAAAAGACCATGCTCTTTTCCTTATGACTCAACATGAATTCCATGCTAATTGTTGTGTATTGTTGTTGTGATATGGAATGTTCATGAAGTTAGAATCATGCAAGAATGAACATGTTATATGCATTATCTCCCATTCTAAATAATAGGATAATCATGTGTGGTGTGAAATACCCTATCTATGGTTTTATGAATTGTAAATATTGTTGGATTGTTCATGAACTGATCTTATGAGATCATGCTACGCTTTCTTGCAAGTCCTACTATTGTATAAGATATATGGTAACCGTGTACTTTATGAATTTCCTCAAGTTATGATATTGTGTATTTTTGGTGTTGGCCATGTATTTACGTCAGTCATGTGTGCCAGTTTTCTTCCATCCAGCCCTGAGGGTACTATAGTTGTGTGCATAGAGCCATGTCATGTTATCATGATATTCTCAATCAAGCCATAATCTATAGAATTTAGTCAGTCATGTGACTTAGGAAAACTCAGAAACCTCAGCAGACTCAGTAGTTCAGAAATCTTAGTACTCAGTAATCTCAGTAACAACAGTATTCCTAGAAATCTCAGTAATTTCAATATTCTCAGTCCGTCCTCAGAACTCTGTACGTTTCTTCAGACAAGGGAACTCAGTCAACTTTGTTTAGCTCTGCTAAACAATACCACTAGTATCAGTTCGGTTAATCAGTAGCAGTTCAGCTAATCAGTTCAGCTCAGTTATTCAGTTTAGTGTCTTTCAGTTGGGAGTAGGATTCAGCACCGAGTGAGCGTAGTGATGGGGATTCACGTGCTAGAAAGGACTGAGATCCTTAGAAGCAATTCCGAAGTTTAAAAACTATGTTGCCAGCATAGGTACGAGATGTCACCTGTTAAATAGGACTAACATACTCAGGGGTTAACCGTTAGCACATTTATATGTATAGGACTGATCCCAGGAGTCACCCGCTAGATTAGGACTGACTCCATAGCAGTTGTCTTTACTAGTGGCGCGGTACTGACTCCCTTCCAGTCAAGGCAGAGATTGGTCCCCAGTTAGCTTAGCATGGGGTATGTCAGTTAAATGAATGCATCCCACATTTTTAGTTATAGATTTAGGGCTGTCAGACACTGTTAACTTAGCTTGGTAGTATAGATTCAGTACTGTTAAATACAGTCAGTACTTATCATTATAAATAGACTTTAAGAGTACCCACTAGATAGGACTGATCTTAACTATGGTCAATCAGTATTAGATTCATCAGAATCAAAGATCTCCTACTAGATAGGATTGATCTAATATTTAGTCACTGAGCTTAGAAAGGAACTCAGATAGTTCCCATCAGAACATAGAATGTCCGATAAAGTCGCTCAGTATTATTTACATCAGCTATGCCGATCATCATAGTTATAGTAGTTATATCAGTCATCATATCTTACGTTATCAGTATCCAATTTAAAGATTGTTAGACACAGTCAATCATACCAGTTCTTTATAATTTGAACTATTAGAAATAGTCATCCATATATTCAGTACTTCAGTATCAGTAAAGTCATGTCGTCAGTATTCAGACTCAGTAGTTGGTTTCACCATGAGTTCAGTTATGGTTTCTTACACATGTATGTATTCCCACGTTCATCTTAGTCAGCATTGTTCACGCATATAACCCTTTGTGTTTATCTTACCTCACTCGTATACTCAGTACATTCAGTCATACTGACATATTTACGCTAAGGTGCTTTCTCTTATGTCGCACCATAGGTTCAGAGGCACGAGCTCCAGATCAGCAACAGTATTCTAGTGTTCAAAGTTGCAGTGAGTCCTCATCCATTCAAGGATAGTATTATTTTATTTCATTTATTATTTAAGTTTAGTTTTGCTAGATGGAGTTAGTTGGAGACATATTCCTTCAACTCCTTATTTAGACAGTATTTTAAGGCTTTCAGATTTAGTACAGATTTGATTCATTCTTTTAGTTGTTTTGGGTATTTCATACCCCACTCAGATGTTATATTTTTATCAGATTTGAACCTTATGGCCTTACAACCTTTATTTCCATATTTATTCAGTATATTATGGAGTGTACAGGTACAGATATCAGTCATGGGTTCGCTTGTGGTCCTTCGGGGTCATGAGCACCGTGTAGAATTCTGGTTTAGAAAATTGAGGCGTTACATAGATATAGGTGCATAATAGTGATAGGAAATGCGCATGCAAGGATGAATGCACTAAATCTACAATACCATAATTAGTGAGTATAGTAAATATCATGATACCGTCATCATCATAACCATTACGATTATAGTCATCCATTGGCCTTGTCGTGTATATATATATAAACTCCATACATAGGGCTACACGAACTAGAAAAGGTATATGTACACATATATACATTAATATAATCATCCTCCATCCTTGTCGTATATCCATGCATCATCACAACAATCCTCCATCCTTGCTGGATATCAATGCAACAACATAATATCCTTGGGCCTTGTAGGTTATCATCACATCATTACAATACCCTCTGTCCTTACCAGGTATTACCATATCGTCATAATATCCTAATCAATATCAATAATAGAGAGCAAGCCCAATGAGGGCTAAAGTAAAGAGGAGGACCTACGAGGGCTAAAGTAAAGAGCCATCCCCACAAGGGAAAAAGTAAATAAACATAACAAAAGAAGCAAGGGAGATTATATTTCCATAATTCTTCATTCATCCTCAATGTCACATTATCAATAAGCATATTTACATAAAATTAATATTATAACTATCATCGGGCTCCCCAGAATTTATATCATAATTACAACATCTTCCTCCATCCAATATTTGAGATATATGTATTTAGATATATAGTTAGTGCACGGATTTAAGTTGTGGGTAAAAGGATGTAAATCTATAAGCCTTTTGTCAGGAGTTAACTTCAGGACTAAATCATTAGAAAAGTGTCAAAAAGGTTCAACCACTCATGACCAAAGTAATTATTAGTATCAAAGCATATGCCAGAAGCTATCTCGGTCAAATCTTTCGAGTATCATTATTAATATCTTTTACATATACATTATTTGTTAAGAAAGTCATTTATTATTATTAGGAAATCTATTTTCAGATAGGAAGTGGGATTTAACCCTTAATTTACGACAATAAAAGTAAAATTAAAATCTTATTTAAATTGTATCAGTCATCAAAGCAACAATCATGAATGTACCAAATTTATGCATGCCATTACCATTATTAAAACAATGAAATCACAAGCATTAATATATATATATATATATAAACACTATAAACTCATCATTTACAAAGATAAAAACATCTCGGATGGTTAACTCAAATCTTATCACGGCCTTGGTACAAAGATAAAAACATCTCGGATGGTTAACTCAAATCTTATCACGGCCTTGGTCCTATTAATATGTCAAAAATAATTACAACATCATAATCACGACCTTCATCCCACATATATACTAGAACCAAATATCAATAATCATGTCTATAAATAATCTCATATTTATAAGTAGTAGCGTATTCACGAGGCATAACATCTCTATAAGACATAATGCTTATCTATAATCATCTCACATCTACGAGGCATAGTAATAATAAGATGAATCTCACATCAAGGAGGCATAATATATGAATAAGCATCTCAAATCTAGGAGGCATCTCGCTCCTAGGAGGCATCTAAAAAATATATTGGGAGTCTCACATCTTGAAGGCATAATAATATTGAGGATCACATATATACAACGGATAATATACAAATAAGCATCTCACATATAGGAGGAATCACGCATAAAAGAGGAAACTCAAATATAGATAAGGCATCTCTCAACTAGGAGGCGTACTATCAATAAGCATCTCACATATATAAGTCATATCTCATGAATATTAGCAATATCACCTCTATAATCCAAATGTCACATCTTTGATGAGAACATGATCTCTATAGGTATAATATCATATCTAAAAGGAAGTAACATGTATATAGTCTCAGTATCATATTTAAGAGAAAGTAAAATCTCTAACGGCCCAATATAACACCTAAGAGAAAATAATATCTCTAAAGGCCCAACATCACTTCTAATAGGAAATAACATCTCTAAAGGTCAAAAATTACTTCTAAGAGAAAATAACATCTCAAAAGGCCCAACATGACTTCTAAGAGAAAATTACATCTCTAAAGGCCCAATATCACTTCTAAGATGAATATCATCTCTATAGGACCAATATTACATATAAGATGAAAAAATATATCTAAAGGCCTAATATCACATCTAACTGAAAATAACTTCTCTAAAGTCCCAATATCAAATATAAATTGAATACCATGGCCATAAGTCATTAATCAATATTTGGAGAAAAATAGATCTTGACTCACCTAATCGCAAAGTAACATTATACTCATGGCTTACTAGTCTTTACTATGCCTAAAATATGCCAATTAGTCCACATGATCTAACACGAGTCTTGGACTAAGGTGGTCCAGAAGAACCCATTTCTAATCCTCAATTTCCACATTTAGGCAACTCAAATCCGAAACTAGGCTAAGGTATAAAGTTCAACTTCTAGATGTAAAGTAAGCCATAACAAATCCTAATAAATGAATTTAGCCTAGAAACGAGGGAATTTCTATCAACTCCACCTAAATTACAGTTTTAAGATCCCCATAATAGCCTAAACAAGGCAAAATATACTAAACATACTTCCAATGCTAATACCACATCCCAAACCTAGCATATATCATATCAATTGTATGATTCGTTCAACAGAGGGAGAAGGTAATAGGATTCAAAAGATGAATTAAGCATTACAAATTAGGGGTCAAAACCCTTATCCCAAACCAAACATTTAATATTCAATACAAAGTCCTTCTACCCATAATTAAACTTATATTTAACATTTACACATAGTATACAACACCCATCATACTATAAAGAATTGTAGACAAAAGCCTACTTCTAAGACGAACCACAAATCATTAAATCATTCACCAAAATTTAATCTTCATTTCAAAATCATCATGCCATCATACTATCAAAATCATAATCTACTCATAAAATTGGAAAATAATGATAGCCATATTACACCATTATGCTTTGGGTCAAAAAATGACATCAAAACCTCAAGTGGGTCCTATTTATGAAAACCACATTTCCAAGGTCAACCCAATGTTCAAAATTGATAAAGTAATCATAACCATAAAGAAATTGGTGAAAACCAAACTAATATGGGGCTAAAATCAAGCCCTCAATCTATTTGGGGTTTTGGACTAAGAACCATGAATTTCAGTAAGAAGGGGATGAAATCAATTTGTAAATCCAAAGATAGTTGAAATAATAGATATTAATCAAGCTCCCAAGTCACCCATAAGACTCAATTTTGAGTTATTATACTCATTAGGGCTTTAACTTTCAAGACAGTTGGTGGAAATGGCCACTTTTGCGACTTAAAGGCCCAATTTATAGCCCCATCAGGTATTCAGGAATACTATTGCAAGCCTAAGGGTTGCAACTGAACATATGCTACGGGAGAAGGTACTGCAATTGCATTACCTCTTGGTGGGATCAAACTATTCTCTCCCGTACTAGATATAAGACAAAACTTAAAAAATGTCCATGATTTCGCTAAGGCATTGGGATTTATTCAGAATTTGATTTATGCAAATGTACTATGTAACCACACTAAATTCGGTGTTAAGAACACAATGGCGATGTCATATTTTCCATCCGAGCTTGTTTCGGCTAAATGTGGGTCTTGCACATAAATTTTCAATTTTTAACTTTTTGACCAATAGGTCAAAACGAGCTTAGGTGACTCAGGACCCATAACAAAGATCTACCTAGAATAAAATTGATATTTTGGAGACGCGTAGGCACTCAGAATTTACATTCAAGAACATTTCACTAATTTTTTTGCCCTGTGCACATTTGGAATATTTGAAGACTTTTAAATATGGAATTGGCTCAAAAAATAAAACAAACTGCCTGGTAACTGAACTGTCAGCCCCAGAAAATCATAAATGACTTGGGGATGCCATGGAAAAGCACTAAAGAAAAATATATGCAAAAATATTAAAAATGATCTCAAGGGACATTATGATATCCACAATTAAAAGGACTTTTGTACCCAAAAGTTAATGAATACAAATATCTCAAAAGCTCGAAAGGATAAGATACTGAACTAGAATGCATCGAGTATGACTTCCCAGATGACCTCCAAGAAGAAAAAACACTTATGAAGGACTTTTCCATCGGCATCCTTTTTCTAACTAGATCTCTCACTCTACTTCCCAATAGGAAAAACTCCTCTTCAATCACCAATTGGCTTCCAATAGAACAGAAAAAGATAGTGCCATGCAAATTGAAACTATAACACGCTGGTACCATAGCGATACCCACACAAATCAATTAAATTTCATCCAAGCCAAACCAACTTGAGTAATATGTTCTACCAGAGACTCAAAATACAAATATAAACTTCTTTCACCAATATACACTTTCTATCCACTCCGAACTATGAGAAAAATTTCTTGAGTATTGTCCCCGCAATATCATCATAGAAAAATTGAAGAATAAAAACTAAACCACATAAATTCCATATAAAAACTATGGCAAAAAACTTACACGACTATGAACACTAGATCTGAAACTACGAAGTGGAATCTAACATATCTCTAGTATGTGAATATGCAAATATACATAGCATGAATCCATGAAAATTGTGATATTTAAGAATGCAAGACTAAGTGTATATCTGTTATGTTACAAAGATAAAATCTAAAATCTGAAAGACTAAGAGCTATAAAACTGAGTATCTAAAAATCTGTACACTTAGACAAGTAAAACTAAACTGAAAACACAATAAATACTATACTGAGACTGCTGGAGGTATTATGTAACCTTCATGCCCCAATCTTAGCCAATTAGGGTCCATCCTGTAACCCCAGTCAGAAGGGTGTTGGTATCGTGCCATGGGTACTAAGAAGAAGAATAGTCTCCCTCAATTGGTAGGTGGCCGAATAAGATATGTATTACTTTCATCTAGCAGGAAAACACTTTATCAACCCTCAAATAGTAGGTTGATATTTCTAACCAACGTTGGCTATGCAGTTTTGGAACTCATAGACTGCTTCTAAAGGTCACACCCTCTACTAGCAGCATCACCCCCATCCCTAGGTTTTCTTATTGCTAAATCCTACTCCTGACTTAAAGAAACAAAAATAATAATTGGCACTTGCACGGACAACTGATAAGATCAGGTCATGGTATTTTTAAAAAAATGTTGCATACGAAATCTAAAGTAATTATTAACATATAAACTGATAATGATCATCATAAATACGAATGTCTAAGTAAATTGATAAGATTTATGGATTAACTATCTGAATACTTAAAAATCTAAATTAACGTAAATCACATAGGTATTGGGTGGTCTTAACCCACCAGGACAGAATAATTACATCAATATGGACATATACAAGCTTTGAGAAACAAAATAGGGAATCATTATTCAAAATCCAACATTTATACATTTTATCAAATGCATGGGTGTCATGAACTTTTGCATGGGAATATGGTATACATGTGAAAGAAACATCAGTGCATTACTGAATTCAAATATTGGGGTTTTAACATAAAATCAATAGAATAGGACATGGAAACTTGTAACTCAAAGTATAAATAGATTAAATCATTTGGAAATCATTATAGACATAGAAAAGTTCATAATGTGATATTATAGCATGAAATTCTATTCAATATGACATGGGAATTGAAACTTAAAGCATAGGATAACCTAACTTTTCTTGAAAACATACTTGGACATGAATTTAGTAAAATTACTAAGGAATTCAAGATTTAAATTCATCTTGATCACATGATACTTCGTAAAGAAAAAAGAATGTTCATATATTTAATTAAACAAAAGCTCTTTGGTCTCCATGGTTGAAAGGGGACACTTGAATGAACTCCAGAATACCTTAAACCCTTACTCTTAAAAGAGAAACACCTTTCTTGATGCTTTCTTGAAGGTTCTAGAATTTGGGGAACTTGAAATCTTAGTTTCCTTGGATCGAAAGTATTTAACTTGATGATCTTGGGGGATGAGTTGGGTTTTCTTGAAAGGAAAATTGGAGAATATGGGAAAATAATGCCCTAACTGGTGCACAAATCATGTTAAGAATAATTGGACTGAGGTAGGAAAGTACCCAATTGACACTCAATCATTTAAACCAAAAATTCAAAACATAAATGCTAATGAGATGCTCATCACAATTCAGTCTTATTGCAGTGGCTTACTGTTTCTAACAAAAATATTCATAACTTTTCGTTCGGGTATTGGACTATGAAATTTGTATCGTTGGAAAGCTAATTCAATTTTGTATAATTTCTAGGGTTTTGAGTTGAACAATTGAACATATATCAAAAGTTATACACATTCAAAGTTTACTCTTGTAGAATTGAATACCAAACCTTGGACAAATCAAATGCTCTTAGCTCAACTTTGTTCTAAGTGATTCCATGAACATTCTTTACCTCATAATCACTTCACTCACATGGGTAAAGATTATGATGCATGCATTCTAAATATAAATTAAGAAACAACTTCATCGCTATGTGATGTACTGCAAAAGTGAATGTCAACGCAATGCGGCCCTATATGATGACTAGCAGGATTTGTGAACTAAACATGACCCAAACGTTGTTCGAAATTCAAAACTCCCTCGATATAAACGTCATAGATCCTTGAAAATTAATTAACTAAAAAAATGTGTCAGCGTTGGGAAGACTAAAATAAACATCCTTAAAGTTTAGGTCTGATACCCCGCATGTTTCTAAACTAGGAAGTGAATAAGTATTCCAACATATGAAATATCCTATCCTATGACTCATACATGAGTACATGACTTACAATAAATATCCTAGTGATAGGATAGTTTATGATGCATTAAGCATGTTCATATGAGTCACTTAAGGTAATACAAGCTAAGAGTATTTGAATCTAGCAAGTTTTAGTGTTTGATTTTTAAAGAGTCATATTTGAACGAGTATAAATAGATTTTAATGTGGTATTTTTACTTATTTATAAGAACCAAATTGTAGAGAATCGAATTAGCTTTCAAATGATACAAATTTTGCCTTAATCCAATACTCGAACGAAAAGTTATGCCTATTTTCGTGAGAGACAGTAAGGATAGGCGATTAGTTAGGCGCCGCCCAACCCAAACATAGGCGATTGGTTAGGAGCCGCCCAACCTAGCTTAGGCAATCACTTGGTCGCCGCCTAAGTCAATTCCAGGTGCCAAAAACACTCCGTTTGGTGTTATTTTAAGGATAATTAAGTCTTTTAACACTACTTACACGTCCCTAAACTTAACTCTACGAAATATGTAGCTTCAAAACATATTACAACCATATTATCATCTAAAAGCTCATCATCCAAGAGCACTAAAAGAGAAAAAAAACTAGGGTTGCATAACTAATCTTAAAGATCCGATTTCAAGAAAATTCCTCCGTCAATCATCAAGAATCTTCCTTCTAAGGTATGCGTGAGTTGATTTATCGATCCCCTTCAACCATAAAGCTCAAAAACCCACTTGTTCATTACAAAGTATAATTTCTAGTTTGTTAGGTGTTGATGATAATGTTGTTGATATTGGGTGATTCCCAAGTTGGAATCTTTATATGTTTATTTTGAATTTCATGATATCATATGAGTTTGGAAACATGCAAATTTTGTTGTTCATGATGTATAATTTGATGATTTCACCTATGGTTAAGATGTGCAAGTAAGTTGTTTGATAAAATACCTAAGAAACTAGAAATCATGCAATATAGCTAAATTGTGACTGAGTGAAGGATTCATGATATGCCCTTATGTTTCAATGACTTCTACGTTGATAGTGTTCCTTGTAAATGTTGTTGGAATACTCATGAACTATTCTAATGAGATTATGCTATGTTTACTTGCAAATTTTACTTATGAACAAGATGTTTGATAACTATGAAATCCATATGAACTTCCATGCTATTGGTATGTGTTGCAAATATGATTATGTAATGAACATGATATTAAGATTATGCAAGTACTTTCATGTGATATGAAATACTTTTGATGCAATACATTGTTCATAACCATACTTAGTATAAGATCCCTACTTATGATAGTATAAATTATGGACTCTAATCTTATGATCAAGTCAGTTTCATCAAGTCCTAGGGGTACTTGTACCCGAAAACTATAGTTGTGCGCCTAGATCCATGTCGTGTTTCACGATATCCAAACTCAAGCTATGATTTCATAGACTTCAGTCTGTCATGTGACTCAGGAAAACCTCATGATCTTACTCAGTTGTTAGATATTAGTAAAATTCCACCAGTCAACGGAATTCAGTAAGATTAAGTCCTACACAGTCAATTATTCATGTCTAGTCCCTCCAGGTTAGAGTAGAGGTTAGCACCGAGTGAACCCAAGGATGGGAACTCACCCACCAGTTTAGGGTGTGATCCTTAGTCTTCATCCTTGTGTTCTAGAACTACGTAGCCAGCGTAGGTTGAGACATCTTAACCCGTCAGATTAGGGTTGATGAGGTGGCTTAACCCATCAGTTTAGGGTTTCCACCATTCTAATAGAGTACCCGCCACATAAGTGTCACTCACAGGCTATCCTTACCCGTGGCACGATATTGACACCCCTTCATTTGGGGTAGATATTGGACCCCAACTTAGCTATAACAGCATACATGGGGCAACTTGGTTAAACACTATTTCCCACAATTTCACTATCAGTCTCAGTAAAAGAACTTAGGACATTCTTCAGATTTCAGTATATGCAGGACTGTCAGATATAGTCGTCCATATTATCAATTTCAATATCAGTCATGACTGTTATTAGTAAACCATGTATTAACTTACAGGCCATGATATCACGTATTCACGGTCCCAGTTTCTATATATGTGTGTTTGCACTCCCACATTCATATTAATCAGTCAGTGTTGTTTATTTATGAAACCCTTTATGTTCAGCCTACTTTTCTCATATACTAAGTACTCTAGTTGTACTGACGCATATATGTTATGGTTCTTTCTTTTTATCTTACATCTTAGGTTCCGAGACATAAGCTCCAGCCCAGCAGTAGTAGTAGCATTCCAGTCACAAAGACATAGTGAGTCCTCATTGATTCGAGAACAATATGATTTGATTCATTTATCTATTTCTTCAGTTCAATTTTACTGAGTTAATTAGAGACATGTTCCTTCAACTCCATACTTAGATAGTTTAGAGACTTTCACATTTATGTTCAGATTTACGTTCAGATTGAGTTGCTTTAGGTATTTTTACCCACATGATTGTATTCAGCTGAAGCTTATGGACTTATAGTTCAATGTATTCCACAATATTATATCATGATTTGTAGCATACTGGTACAAATATCAGTAGTGGGTTAGCTTGTGGTTCCTCAGGGTCATGAGCACCGTGTAGCATTTCGGTTTAGTGAATCGGGGTATTACAAACTTTGTATCAGAGACTAAGGTTCAATAGAGTCCTGGGAAGTCTGAAAGCCTCATCTAGTAGAGTCTTGTACATGGGTGTGTTGCACACTACATTTGTGTGCGGAAGGCTATAGGATGTTTTAGGAACAGTCCCCTTTCTTTATTATTCATGTCATGATAGTGAGCATAATAAAAAGTTAAACTCTCAATCTTTAACGCCCCGATTTTCTGAACCAAAATGCTACACGGTGCTCATGACCCCAAAGGACCACAAGCTAACCCATGACTCATATTTGAACTTGTAAACTACATAATATCTCATAAAATATGCGGAAACATGAACTGTAAGGCCATAAGGTTTAATACTAATACATATTTGAAAAATATGGTTTAAGAATACCAAAAGGGATCATAAATATTGAAGTCTGAACTTCTAATCTGACATCTAGTCCAAAAGCCTATAACAGAACTTAATAAACCAAAAAGTAAAATAGAAATGAAATCATCATGTCCTCGAAGGATGAGGACTCACGTCTAACTCTAACTGCTGATCCTGGAATTTACTGCTAATTTGGAGCTCATACCTCTGAACCTATGGTGTAATATAAGAGAAAGCACCATAGCACAAATATGTCTGTACGTCTGAATGTACTGAGTATACGATTAAGGTAGGCTAAATGCAAAGGGTTATATGCGTGGACAATGCTAATTGATATGAACGTGAGAGTACATATATGCATACATAACTATAACTGAACTCGTGGAGATACAGACTACTGAGTCTAAATACTGATAACATGAGTGTACTAATAATGAGATTTTGAAACACTGAGTTTACTGATATTGATATGTAAATCACTGATAAGTAATGGATCTGATAATGTATTACTGAATACTGGGAGACTAATACTATATTACTGATAAAGGAATGATTGTTTCTGATAGTTCGAATAATGAAAAACTGGTCTAATTGACTGTATCTGATAGTCCTAAAGCTGAGTACTGATAACATGAGTTCTAATAACTTTTGTGATTGATAGCATAAGTGACTATATCTGACTGTCCATAAATCTGAATGAAACTATCTAAGTTTAATTTTCTTTGAGTTGACTGTATCTGACAGTCCTGATATACTAAAATCTGAAGAACTATCTGAGTTCTTTACTGAGACTAGATAGTTGTAGATGATAGTCCTAAAATCTATAACTAAAACTGTGGGAAGTAGTTATCTAACCGAGATGCCCCAACTATGCTATAATAGCTAAGCTGGGGTCCAATCTTTGCGCCAACTGGAGGGGTGTCAATACCGCGCCACTGGTAAGGACAGCTGTGAGAACCCTATACTGGCAGGTACTCAATGAGAATGGTGGGAACCCTAAATAGATGGGTTAAGCCACCTCATCAACCCTAATCTGATGGGTTATGATGTCTCAACCTTCGTTGGCTACATAGTTCTGGAACACAAGGATGACTACTAAGAATCACACCTTGAACTGGTGGATGAGTTCCCATCCTTGGGTTTACTCAGTGCTAAATTATACTCACATCTGAAGGACACTGAACTGAATAACTAAGTTGAACTGACTAACTGATAAGCTAAACTAATACTGATTAACTGGATTGATACTAGTGGTATTGTTTAGCAGAGCTAAACTAAGTTTACTAGATTTCAATGACTGATGGAATGTACTGAGTTCTGAGGACTGGTTGAGAGTACTCATGTTACTGAGACTGACTATGACTACTGAGGTTGCTGAGGTTACTAAGCATTGAGATTACTAAGATTACTGGACTACTGAGATTACTGAGATTTCTGAGTTTTTCCTAAGTCACATGACTAACTGAATTCTATAGATCATGGCTTGACTGAGAGTATCATGAAAACATGACATGGCTCTAGGCACACAACTATATTTTTCGGGTACGATTCCCCCAGGACTTGATGGAATGAAACTGACACAACTTGAATTTCTTGAGTACACGACCATTAATAAGAATCCATAATACATGAGTGGGGGATTTCATGAAGTACATGCTCATCATAATATCTATCATGAATAGGAATGCTTATAATCAAGTCATAAATCTCATATTCTAATATCATGGGCATTCCAACAGCATATACTATTCAGATCAATCGCATGGAAATCATTCAAGCATAAGGGAATGGCAGCATGTAACGTTTAGTTCATATTGTAATGATTTGGGGATATTATACTTCATGTATTTTTCAACATCTCAAACATGGTAGGGAAAACATGGATATATTTTGTGTAAATAATTTATATATCCATTATCATACATGTTTTATACCACAACAATAACAACACTTAATTTGCATGGAAATTCATATTGGAGTGTATGACTAACATGAACTTGTTACTTAGATATCATGAAATCATGTAAAGGTGAAGTTCTAACATACTAGGCATTTTATCGAACACTTGCATGCATTATTTAAGGAATAGGTGGATTTCATACTTGCATTCTATCAATCCATCTAAAGATTATGTTTTTCAACTAACAATATAACTTTCATGAGATATATAGTCACGATACTATTATATAGCAAAACAAACAAGCATCAACATGGGTATGATCATATCACCAAAATCAACTAAGCTTTTGCATCTTAAAGATTGATTCTTGAACTCCACAAACGAAATGAATCCGTGGAGGAACACTATGCATACCTTGGAAGGGAGGTTCTTGATGATTGACGGAGGAATTTCCTTGAAATCGAATCTTCAAGCTTGATTGTACAACCATAGTTTTTTTCTTGTACGGTGCTCTTGGATGATGATCTTTGAGTTGTTAACAGGGTTGTAATGTGTTTAGAAGCTATATATTTCGTAGGGTTAAGTTTAGGGACGTGTAAAGAGTGTTAAAAGACATAATTACCCTCAAAATAACTCAAAACAAAGTGTTTGGCATTGGAAATGACTTAGGCGGCTCCTAACAAATCGCCTAAGTTTGGTTTGGCGGCACCTAACCAATCACCTATCCTTATTGTCTCTCACAAAAATGAGCATAACTTTTTGCTCGCGTATTGGATTAAGGTGAAATTGGTATCGTTGGAAGCTAATTCAATTATCTACTGTTTGGTGGGTCTAAATTAGGTAAAATACCAGATTAACATCGAATTATGCTCATTCAAAGATGACCCTTGCAAAATCAAACAGTAAAACTTGATGGATTCAAAAACTCTTAGCTTGTATTACCTTAAGTGACTCATATGAACATGATTAATGCATAATAAGCTATATTATAGCTAGGACACTCATTGTAAGTCATGAACTAAAATGCTACTCACAGGATAAGAGGTTTCATATGTAGGAAAAATGGTTCGTCTCCTAGATTAGAAACATACGGGGTATTACAATATCTCTACCTTGGGAACATTCATCTTAGAATCAAAAATAAATGAAGCGGGACAGATGATAAGATGAAGTAAGTACAAGACATACACTACTGAAACATGGACTCATGACTGGCATAACTTAAAGTTGAGCACAATATACTGAACATGCATATCTAATGCATGGGAAGTTGATTCATGAATATAAGACTGAGGATTTTATTAAAGTAAGTTTTCTCAAAATGGGAATCCATATCTGATGCACAACTGAAAGGCTGAATCTTTGCATATCTAATCCATGATTATATAACTGACATAATACGTGAATGCTTGACTAAATTTACTAATGAGCTGATCACAAATATCTGATGAGTGAATTCATGACTAAACTTACTCATGAACATGCAATGGTAAAGGTATCAAGTTTTACCCAAATGAATCCCTTTTGTCAGACTTGTGGTAAGAACCACAAGGGAATTTGCAGAGCTGGTAGTGATGTCCATTTTTGTTATGGCAAGCCAAGCCACAGGATTAGTGAGTATCTACAGTCAAGTCTTCAGGGTCAGCAAAATCATTCTACAGCTCAGTCCAGTCACCCGAACCAGCAGGGTGCCATTTCTAGTGCTACCAGTGGGTAATGCCTAAACAGACTCTATGCTCTTCAGTCCCGACAAGATCAGGAAAATTCTCTTGATATCGTTACTGGTATGTTACAGGTTTTCCATATTCATGGTTATGCTTTTCTAGACCCAGGTGCATCTTTGTCTTTTGTTACTCTATACATAGCAGGCGATTTCTGAATCAGTCCTGAAGTCCTAGCAGAGCCCTTCTTAGTCTCTATCCCAGTGGGTAAAACTATTATAGCTCTTTGGGTATACAGGAACTGCCCGATTATGATATCTTAGAAATCCATGTCAACAGATTTAGTGGATATACAGATGAATGATTTTAATGTCATTATTAGAATGGATTGGCTTTATTCCTGCTATGCCACAGTCCACTGCAGAAATAGGATAGTTTAGTTTCAGTTCCCAAATGAGCCCGTCCTAGAGTGGAAGGGTAGCATTTCAGTGTTTAGGGGTCAACTTGTTTCCTACCTTCGGCCAAGGAAAATGATTTCTAAGGGGTATGTGTATTATCTCATGCATATTAAAGATTCTAGTTCTAAATCTCCCATCCTCGAAATAGTCCCTGTTGCTAATGAATACTCAGATGTCTTTCCCGAAGATCTTCCAGGCATTCCTCTCGAAAGGGAAATAGACTTTGGCATAGACCTTCTTCTGGATACTCAACCTATTTTTATTTCGCCATACAGAATGGTACCAACAAAACTCAAGGAACTGAAAGATCAGTTGATGAATCTCATAAATAAGGGATTTATCAGACCCAACGTTTTCCCATGGGTTGAACTAGTATTATTCGTGCGCACGAAAGACTGTTCTCTCGGGATGTGTATTGATTACCGTCAACTCAATAAGGTCATGGTCAAGAACAGATATCCTTTTCCCAAAACTGATGATGATCTATTCGACCAACTTCAGGGTTCCAGTTACTTCTCCAAGATAGACCTCAGATCAGGCTATCGTCAGCTCAGAGTTAGAGAATGTGAAAATTCAAAGACAACTTTCCGTACTCGGTATGGTCACTTTGGATTTTTAGTTATATCATTTGGTTTTACCAATGCCCCTATAACTTTTATGGATTTGATGAACCGTGTGTTCAAGTAGTACTTGAACATGTTTGTCATAGTCTTTACAGATGATATTCTGGTCTGTTCCCGCACAGAGCTTGATCATGTAGACCATCTCAAGATTGTTCTTCAGACTCTCAGGGATCACCAATTATTCGCTAATTTCAGCAGGTGAGAATTTATGCTAAGATCAGTAGCATTCCTTGGCCATATTTTTTTTTGGTGACGGAATTAGAGTAGATCTTTAGAAAACTGAGGCAGTAAGAAACTGGCCCAGACCCATATCTCCATCAAATATTAGGAGTTTCTTGGGTTTAGCTGGCTATTACACACTATTTATCAAGGGATTTTCTTCTATTGCATCTCCCATGTCCAGATTAACTCAGAAAAAGAATAAGTTTTAGTGTTCAGATTCATGTGAGAAGATCTTTGAAGATTTGAAGACTCGATTCACCTCCGCTCTAGTTCTAGCTATTCTATATGGTTCAAACAGTTTTGTAGTCTATTGTGATGCATCCAGAGTGGGTTTAGGTTGTGTCCTCATGCAGCATGGTAAGGTCATAGACTATGCCTCCAGATAGTTAAAGTGACATAAGAAGAATTATATTACTCATGATCTTGAGTTAGCAGCGGTAATTTTTGCCTTGAAAATTTGGAGGCATTATCTCTATGGAGTTCATGTAGATCTCTTCACAGACCATAAAAGCCTCCAATATGTCTTTTCCCAGAAAGATCTCAATCTTCGCCAGATAAGGTGGTTAGAGGTCTTGAAGGATTACGACATGAGTGTTCTTTATCATGCGGGCAAGGACAAGGTTTTGGCCAATGCTCTCAGTCAACTCTCCATGGATAGTATTTCTCATATTGAGGATAGTAAGAAAAAGATAGCCCAGGAGGTCCATCAGCTTGCCAGACTAGGTGTTTGCTTTGTCGATTCTTCAGATGGTGCTGTATGTGTTCATAGTAGTTTAGAGTCATCTCTAGTTTCCGAGGTGAAAGAGAAACAAGACAGAGATCCTAGCCTTGTCAAGCTTAAAGAGTCAGTTCAAAATTACAAAGTCGAGGTTTTGTCCCAAGGGGGAGATGGTGTTCTTCATTTTCAGGGTCCTCTATGTGTTCCAGGTGTAGATGAATTGAGGCAGAGAATACTTGCAGAAGCGCATGGTCCGTGATACTCTATCCATCCAGGGGCCACTAAGATGTACCACGATATATGGGAGATCTATTAGTGGAGTGGGATAAAGAGAGATATTGCAGAGTTTATGGCTAAGTGCTCTACGTGTCAGCAGGTTAAGATAGAGCTTCAGAAATCAAGTGGTTCCATACAAGAGTTCACCATTCCTACTTGTAAGAGGTAAGAAGTTAACATAGATTTCGTGATTGATTTGCCTAGAACTCGTCATCAGCAAGATTCAGTCTAGGTCATTATAGATAGAATGACCAAGTCTGCTTATTTCCTTCTTGTTCATACTTCTTATTCCGCCGAGGATTATGCAAAACACTATATCAGGGAGTTAGTTAGGTTACACGATGTTCCACTATCTATCATCTCAAGCAGAGGTACCCAGTTCACTTCTCACTTTTGGAAAGCATTCCAAAAGGGTCTCGGTACCCATGTCCATCTCAGCACAATATTTCATCCTCAGACAGATTGTCAAGTAAAGAGGACCATTCAGACTCTTGAAGATATGCTAAGGGAGTGTAAAATTGACTTCAAGGGAAGTTGAGACGACCAATTACCTTTGATTGAGTTTGCATACAACAATTGCTATCATTCTAGTATTCAGATAGCTCCATTCGAAGCTCTCTATTTTAGGAGATGTAGATCTCCGATTGGTTGGTTCAATGTTAGTGAGGCCTCAATAATAGGTCCTAACTTAGCATTCGACGCCTTAGAGAAAGTTCAGTTGATCAGAGAGAGACTTCGAGCTACTCAGAGCCGAAAGAAGTCCTATGCAGATTTTTGTAGAAAGGATATCAAGTTTGAGGTAATTGACCTTATCTATCTTAAGATCTCTCCCATGAAAGGAGTCAAGAGTTTCGGCAAGAAAGGGAAACTCAGTCCCTAGTATTTCGTCCCTTAAGAATTCTTTGTCACTTCAGTAAGGTAGCTTATGAGCTTGAGCTGCCTTCAGGTCTAGCCTCAATCCATCTAGTCTTCCATGTCTCTTTGCTAAAGAAGTGCATAGGTGACCCATCAGTTGTTGTCCCTATTTAGAGCATTGACATTCAGAACTACATCTCCTATAAAGAGATTCTAGTTGAAATCTTAGATTATCAGACTCGTAGATTGAGGAACAAAGAAGTCCCTCTAGTCAATGTTCTTTGGCAAAATCAATCTCCTGAGAGAGCTACTTGGGAAGAAGAAGCAGATATGCGTACCTAGTATTCTTACCTCTTCCCTTCCAATTCAAATCAAACTTAAGGTAACAGTTCTCTTTAATCTGAATTAGTTTTACGTTCATGTTTCCAGTATAAACTTGGTACCTATTAACCGTTTCATACTCAGTCATGCATTTATGTGTCACTTGTCTGTACATAGGATATGCATGAGTTCAGTATGATTAGTATGTCAGTCATGAGATCAAGTTTCAGTTCTTCATGTTCAGTTCAGGTTCTATTATCTTGTATCCCTTCGAAGTAAATTCTCATTCGAGGATGAATGTTCCCAAGGGGGAGATATTGTAATACCCCGCATGTTTCTAAGCTAGGAAGTGAATAAGTATTCCTGCGTATGAGATCTCCTATCCTGTGATTCATACTTGAGTACATGACTTACTATGAATATCCTAGTGATAGGATAGCTTATGATGTATTAAGCATGTTCATATGAGTCACTTAAGGTAATACAAGCTAAGAGTTCTTGAATCCATCAAGTTTTAGTGTTCAATTTTTCAAGAGTCATCTTTGAACTAGTATAACTCGATGTTCATATAATATATTTGCCTATTTAGACCTACCAAATTGTAAAGAATCGAATTAGCTTTCCAACGATACCATTTTCGCCATAATCCAATACCCGAGCGAAAAGTTATGCCCATTTTTGTGAGAGACAGTAAGGATAGGCGATTGATAGGCGCCGCCAAACCCAAACATAGGCGATTGGTTAGGCTCCGCCCAACATAGCTTAGGTAATCAATTGGGCACCGACTAATTCAATTCTAGGTGCCAAGAATTCTCCCGTTTTGTGTTATTTTAAGGTAATTAAGTCTTTTTACACTCTTTACACGTCCCTAAATTTAACTCTCTGAAATATATAGCGTCTAAAAATATTACAAACCTATTATCATCTCAAAAGTTCATCATCCAAGAGAACTAAAAGAGAAAAACAACTAGGGTTGCGTAACTAAGCTTGAAGATCCGATTTCAAGAAAATTCCTTCGTTAATCATCAAGAATCTTCCTTCTAAGGATGCGTGAGATGATTTATGGAACCCTTTCATCCATAAAGCTCAAAAACCCACTTTTTGATTAGAAAGTATGACTTCTATATTGTTGGGCATTGATGATCATGTTGTTGATATTGGGTGATTCCCAAGATAGAATCCTTATATATATATTTTTTTAATTTCATGATATCATATGAGTTGGAAACATGTAAATTTGGTTGTTCATGATGTATAATTTGATGATTTCACCTATGCTTAAGATGTGCAAGTAAGTTGTTTGATAAAATGCCTAAGAAACTAGAAATCATGCAATATAGCTAAATTGTGACTCAGTGAAGGATTCATGATATGCCCTTACGTTCCAATGACTTCTATGTTGATAATGTGCATTGTAAATGTTGTTGGAATACTCATGAACTATTCTTATGAGATTATGCTATGTTTACTTGCAAATCCTACCTATGAACAAGATGTCTGATAACCATGCAATCCACATGAACTTCCATGCTATTGGTATGTGTTGCCAATATGATTATGCAATGAACACGATATTAAGATAGTGCAAGTATTTCCGTATGATATGAAATCCTTTCCATGCAATACATTGTTGATAACTATGCTTAGTATGAGATCCCTATGTATGATATTCTAAATTATGGACTCAACTCTTACGATCAAGTCAGTCATATGGGTCAGTTTGCTTCCATCGGCTCCTGGGCATACTTATAAATGAAAACTATAGATGTGTGCCCAGATCCATGTCATGTTTCATGATATCCGAACTCAAGATATGATTCCATAGACTTCAGTCAGTCATGTGACTCAGGAAAACCTCATGATCTTAGTCTGTTGTCAGATATCAGTAACATTCCGCCAGTCAATGAAATTCAGTAAGATTAAGTGATGCACAATCAGTTATTCATGTCTAGTACCTCCAAATGGGAGTAGAGGTTAGCACCGAGGGAACCCAAGGATGGGAACTCACCCGTCAGTTCAGGGTGTGATTCATAGTAGTCATCCTTGTGTTCCAGAACTATGTAGCCAGCGTAGTTTAAGATATCTTAACCTATCAAATTAATGTTGATGAGGTGGCTTAACACATTAGTTTAGGGTTCCAACCATTCTCATTGAGTAACCTCCAGATAAAGGTCACTTAAGGCTGCCCTTACCAGTGGGACGATATTGACACCCCTCCAGTCGGGGCAAAGGTTGGACCCCAGATTAGCCATAACGACATACATGGGGAATGTCGGAAAAACACTACTTCCCACAGTTTTAGTATCAGTCTCAGTAAAAGAACTCAGGGCGTTCTTTAGATTTTAGTATATACAGGACTGTCAGATACAGTCGTCTAGGTTATCAGTTTTAATATAAGTCATGACAGTTATTAGTAAACTATGTCTTAGCTTACAGGTTATGCTGTCACGTATTCACTGTCCCAGTTTCTATATATGTGTGTTGGCACTTCCACGTTCATATTAGTCAGTCAGTGTTGTTCATGCATGAAACCCTTTATGTTCAGCCTACCTTCCTCGCATACTCAGTACTACAGTTGTACTAATGCATTTGCCCTATGATGCTTTCTTTTCATGTTACTCCATAGGTTCCGAGACACGAGCTCTAGGCTAGCAGTAGTGGTAGTATTCCAGTTGTAGAGACACAGTGAGTTCTCATTGATTCGAGGATAATATGATTTGATTCATTTATTTATTTCTTCAGTTCAGTTTTAGGAAGTTAGTTGGATACATGTTCCTTCAACTCCTTATTCAGATAGTTTAGAGGCTTTCAGATTTATGTTCAGATTTACGTTCAGATTGAGTTGTTTTGGGTATTTTCACCCACATGATTGTATTCAATTGAACCTTATGGCCTTACAGTTCTATGTATTCCGCATTATTATATCATGATATGTAGTATATAGGTACATATATCAGTCATGGGTTAGCTTGTGGTCCCTCGGGGTCATGAGGACCATGTAGCATTCCGATTTAGCGAATCGTGGTGTAATATTAGGGATGTTGAAAATTACTAAGTTCCTAACACTTAGTGAAAATTTCAAGACTTAAGCTCCTCAAGCATGAAACTAAGAGCTGAATCGAGCTAGTATTAGTATGGGGTATTACAATATCTGCCCCTTAGGAATATTCATCCTCGAATAAGATTGGTTAGAAAGAGAGTAACAAACTAAGGAAACTGAGAACACACACTAAACATGCATAACTACGGACACGATTTTATAACTGAGTATAAAACATGATACATGAACTGAATATCATGAGATGACCTGATTTCTTGGATACATGCAATGACATGCGAATGGTAATAAGGATGAGATAGAAATGAGTGAGTCCACATATGAGTAACTATTATTTTAGGCTGGATCTTATTTCATGATGAAAAGATGAGAGATTTAGGACATGAAAAGTTGGGGTATTACAATATCTCACCTTATGTATCATTCATCCCTCGAATGATATTGACTTTGCTGAAATACTAAGGAAAGACTAAGATGATGCATGGGACACTTATAAACTAAATCATGACAGAATATCTAGAATCTAAAACTTGATGCATGGACTTAACTAGATTCACAATTTACCTGGATGCGAACAAACTATCTCGTGGAATGGCCATATTCATGAAACTTCAGATAGTAGGACTAGACCGGATTATAGAAAACCTTAGGAGCATGTCTGTCTGACTACAAACTACACTCCTAGCTAAACAGACTGAATTATATTGAAAGCTTATACTCAACCAAATATTCAACTTCAAAACCGTACTTCGCTTGAGGCTACATAAAATATTCACATGGGCACAGATAACTCTATCTACTCATCTCTCTCTGACTATGTTCATTCCAACTTGAATCTACAAAGTACTACACATCACACTATAACACTAGTACGAATCATGAATTCAATACACCCTGCATTTGCATAACTTCTCATATCATGAATAATTCCTACTACCACATCAACAACTATATCTACCCTTACTATATATTCACTGGCGTATAATGCATTCATCCACACATTTATATTAACATGACATTGAATCCTATTATCATAACCACATATGAACTTCTAAAAAACCATCCATAAAATCATCTTTTCATATCCTCCAAACTTCTATCACTAACTGTTTCTATGCACTACCCCAAGAAAAAACACATAAAATTTCAACAAACCATGACATATATCAAAAACTTTACCCCAATCTTACTTCACACGTATAACCTTAGGTCAAACAAGAATACAACAATCTCTCATCAACAAGAAGCATTTACTCCCTCCCTTCTAAATAACTATTCATCATTACTATCTTGACATAAGGAAAGGTCACTGAAAGGTTAGGACACTAGGACCTGAAACATGAAGAAATACTATGATAAACTTGGTCATTTAAATAAGGCATGAGGAATAGAGTATCCATGAAATGGATTTATTACAAAGATCGAAAATGAGGATATTCATGACATAATCTGAATTTTACTGATAATTAAAAGTGTAGCATGAGTACCTAGAACTGTACTTACTGTAAAGCATGAGTACATGATTCATTAGAAGCATGATTTGAGTTTGGAGTTCATAATTTCATGGAATAGGATTCTTACTCTATGAGTGTACTGGAATTCCTCGTCCTAGGATCTAGAAGAGTACATAATTCAATAGAAAATGCATGAATATAAGCTATGATCATTAGGCTGACTTGTAAGGCATGAGTAGATATCATGATGACTAAAATACAATGATTTACACTAAGATAACAATGGGTTGGACATCATCCTCCCTCCTACTTTTCTACACATACTAGTACCACTACTAGAATCTAAGAGACTAACCTGGTCACTTTTTCTATCATCCCCCCTAGCTTTAAGCAATCACAATAAGTTTGTTGACATCTTAAAAACTATAAACTGTACAATAAACACTTTACTCTAGAGCTCGAGATATGTTAATACACATAAATATTTTCACCCTAAAAGATTACACCTGAAAGTGAAAAACTAACTGCTAATTCTTAATTCTGAGATAAAACTCTTAACTTTCTATAGCCCCAATAGTCATCATATAATAATTGGAACAGTTACTAACGGAATATTTTAATGAGTATCACCATACCATGAGTTCCACTTTTTAAAACTTTAAATCTTCTTTTTACTAAATCAATCATTTAAGAAACATATTTAGATACAAATACTTAACATTGATATTCCCACACTTTTAATGAACAATACAAACCTCCATCATACCCAACTAATATCACAGCTCTAAACTTATATTTCTCCCTAAACCATGTGTATTATCATTACGCCAACATAGCCAATATCAGCAACGTATAATTTCTAATCAACAAACTTAAATTCTTGCATACACTATTTCAAGCTTACTGATTCACCCTACATACAACTAGCCCCATGGATACATAATCTTCTTAATCCAAATAATACTATCCCAACTCTACTACTGCTAAACTTCTGGGTTGATGCTTCTAACTTTAGGTCATATGCTAACATAGGATTCTAAGAAGGGATCTGAGAGAACATCTAACTTTTTTTCAATACATGATTTATCATTATCATAAATGAAGTTCTTCAAACTTTGGAACTTCAAAAAACTGTTAAGATACTTTCTAGCCTTTGTGTAATCCCATAACTATCTGAGTGGACTATCTGAGGAAACTCTACCTATAGGGATTTAATCATTAACATTTCTGTTGCCTCAAAACTAAGGCGGAGTTGGCATGAATAGAGTAACTTAAGAATCAGCATAAGTTCCTTAGAGAACATTTCTATTACATAATCTGAGTTGAAAGAAAAAAACATTTCTTAAATGCCCTATAGCCTCTAGAAAAAAAGTATAGACATCTTTGTACCATTCCGCAAGACTCTACTCAAAATGACTTCATAGACCCCCTAGAACACCTAAACTCTGGGATCTGATACCAACTTTGTCACGACCCAAGACTATCTCCTAATTGTAACACGATGGTTGGAAATATAAGTGATCCCAAACTAAACCATGAACTGGCATACTATTAATCAACTAATGTATAAAAATATTAAATTGCATGTTCTGATGTGCAGAAATATGATAACAATAAAATTTGGAAAGAAGTATAACACTAATAAAATTTACATTATGATAAGATAAAGAAAGAACTGAAATTGCATAACTAACTTTGACTGACATCTTTGGAGCCTCTACTATACTGACTATAGATAGTTGGGACATGCATTCATCTACGACAAATCAATACATATGAGTAATAAAGTAAAGTACATGAACAATATCTAACTGAAGTCCCCGAAATAGGAGAACTCATATTTTATGTGTGTTTTCTTGAGCTAGTTCATAGAAATGGTTAGCGACAGAGGTTTAGAGGATATGTGAAAGATACTTTTGTGGGTGTTTGTTTAGAAGTGCATACATGGTTATGATGATAGTCTTGAATGTCATGTTTATTTAAATGTGGGGATGAATACATAAAAACCGTGATATCTGAGAATACAATACTAAGTGTATATCTATTATGTTACTAACATAAAATCTGAAATATAAAAATTTGAGTGCTATAAAACTAAGTATCTAAAAATCTGTACACTCAGTCAAGAAAACCTTAACTTAAAACACACTAAATATTATGTTGAGACTGTGGAAGGTATTATGTAACAACATGACCTAATATGAGTTAATTGGGTTCCAGACTATAGCCTAGTTTAAAGAGTGTTAGTACCAATGCATGGGTAGTAAAAAGCTGAAGAGTCACCCTAATCTTGTAGGTTCCCTAATGAGATAAGTATTACAATCAACTGGATGGCAAACACTATATCTACCCTCAAATGGTAGGTTGATATCTCTAACCTACGCTGGTTACGTAGTTCTTGAACTCGGGGACTTCTACTAAAGGTCAACCCCTCTATTGGCATGTGCACCCTTTTCACTGGTTCACTCAGATTAAAATCCTACTCCAACTGAAAGACACAGAAATACTAACTGGTGTATGCACTAATAACTGATAACTAATAAGCTCAGGTAATGGTATTTTTAATATATTAGTGCATATAGATTATGACTTCATTATTAACATATATACTGATAATGCTCATCATGAATATGAATGTTTTGGTATTGTATTAAGATTCATGGATTAACTGACTGAATACATGAAGAGCTGAATTTATGTTAATGACATATGTATCGGGTGTTCATAACCCACCAACACTAAATGACTAAATCAATAAGGACATATACAAGCTTTGAAGACCATAACAGAGAATCATTATACAAAACCCAATATTTAGATATTTCATCAAACACATGGGGGTCATCAAGTTGAATATGGGAATATCGTATACATCTGAAAGCAACATAAATGCATGACTTAATTCATAGGTTGTTGATTTAAAATCAATTGAATAGGACGTGGAATCTTGTAACTTAAAGCATGAATGGATTACTTCACTCGAAAAACCTCATAGACATACCAAAATACATAATTCGATAATATAACATGAAATTTAATTCAATACGACTTGGGAATAAAAACTTAAAGTATGCGATAACCTAACTTTTCATATGAACATACTTGGAGATGAATTTAGTCAAATTAAGAATGAAATCATGATTTAAATTCATATTGATCACATGATCTTCATAAAAAAATTAGAATGTTCATATCTTTAATTAAAGAAATGCTTTTCAGGCTCCATGGTTTAAAAGGGACACATGGATGAACTCCCACATACCTTAAACAACTAATATTGGAAGAGAAATACCAAACTTGATGCTTTATTGAAGGTTCTTGACTTTGGGGAACTTGAATTCTTGGTTTTCTTGGAGCGAAAGTATTTGAATTGATGATCTAGAGAAATGAGTAAGGCTTTCTTGAGAGGAAAAAGGAGAATAAGGGAAAATAATTCCCTAACTGGTGACCAAATCATGTTAAGAATGATTGTGTTGAGGTAGAAAAAGACCCAATTATCCCTCAATCATTTAAAGCAAAAATTCGTAGCTGGAATGTGATTGAAATGCCCATCGCAATGTACTCTTATTGTAATGGATTACTGTTTCTAACGAAAATGATCATAAATTTTCGCTCGGGTATTGGACTATGGAAAATTTATATGATTGGAAAGCTAATTCAATTATATACAATTTTTAGGGTATTGATTTGAAAAATTGAACGTATAAAAAAATTTATACACAATCAAAGTTTACTCTCGTAGAATCATATATCAAACTTTGAACGAATCAAATGCTCTTGTCTCAACTTTGTTCTAGGTGATTCCATGAATATTATTCTTTTCATAATCACTTCACACACTTGGATAAAGATTATAATGCATGCATTCTAATTATAAATGAAGAACTAGATGAAAACACCTTCACTGCAATGCTATGTACGCGCCAAATAAAATGTCATCGCGATGTGGTCCTATTGTGGTAACTTGTTGTATTTGTGACCAAAACCTTATCCGTAAAATTAAAAGTCCCTCGAGACATACTTCTTATATACATGAACATGAATCAACTCAATAACTAACGTCTCAGGGTCGGGAAGAAAAAAATGGAAATCCTCAAAGTTTAGGGGTCTTGAAAATGACTAAGTACCCAATACTTGGTGAAATTTTCAAGTCTTAATACCCTTAATCATGTAACTAATAGGTGAATTGATCTAGGAGTAGTACGGCATATAACAAGCTCATAAGGAACAATCTGGGCAAACAAATTGACATAACAAAGAAATACAATCTATGTAAATGCTACAACGAGTTCGGATGGTAATATAAATGGAAATCAAGAATATTAAGGCAGAACTACACATTACTGAATTATCCGCTATAGGATGTGCCATCGACTGAGAATGAAACCATATTGTATCCAACTCAAATATACTACTCCCACTGAGTATATTATAAAAAATTTCCAACGATTACTGATGACTCATGGTTAAAACTAAAATAACCTATCTCAGGTTCATGGACTATCATTTAAACACTAATCAACTATAATCCAACCAAAGTCGAGAAGATCGAGTAGGCATCCACAGAGTATGCTCAACTAGCCTATAAATGAAATCCAAACAGAGAAAGATCTAATTGCATTCATGGTTACATCTCTAAGTGGAAATCTAAAGATCAAAGATGAACTGGTTGGCATCAACTGCGTAAACCAATCTTGACAACGGTAGGCATTAATACTCCAAATCAATCATAACTTCCAAACATCCTTCCCATGGTATCAAATCCTTAATAGAGCCAGTATATCCAAACCAAGGTTAAAAAGTCACATCAAACATACTATCCAAATCAGAAAAATCTATATCAGATCATACCGAACAAAAATCTAATATAGCTAAAAAATAAAATTGCAATATAAGATAAATCACCGTCTGAAAACTCAAGGAATCCAGTCAATATCTGTTGGAGGGATTGAACTATCAAAGCATATTTACGAACTCCATAAGACTACAAATCATACCAGAAATAGAAAAATTTTTATCAACTCAGAGTAATGTAACTCAAGACAAAAAATAACAATCCAACACTCTACCTCAACAAAATATTATCATTGGCTCATATGATCAGGGAGAAATACTCCAACAAGCCTTGATAGGCCGAACAAACCCTGAAATGGGGATTCCTGTAACACCCCAAATATAGTTCCTAGAAATCTACATGGTGCTCATGACCCTAAAGGACCATAAGCTAACCCATGACTGATATCTGCAACTGAGCACTGATAAGGTTCAAAATTGTACTAATACTGAATATAAAACAATGTCTGTAATGGGGCATAATAATAATCAAAACTAAAATAAACTGTCTGAAACATGTTATAGTCTGAAAGCTACTAAACTGTCTGAAAAATATGATATTGATGGGACATGTCCCCAACTAACTCCAAAATATTAAAATAATAAATTAATAAAATAATCATGTTATCCTCGAATGATGAGGACTCATTGTATGTTTGGCTGCTGAACGTCTTATCTACTAAGGATACCCGGGAGCTCGTGCTTCAAACCTATGGTATAAAACACCACAGTGCAAATGCATCAGTACGTTGAATGTATTGGTATGCCAGTGAGGTAGGCTGAATGTAATGGTTCATATACATGAAAAAGACAAACTAACTGAAGAATAATAACATGAGAATACATGCATGAATAAGAGACTATAACTGAATTCCTGATAACACTGACTCATGAATTCTGATAATATGAATTTACTGATCTCTGAGTCCTAATACTGGGATACTGAATATCTGAATCAATGGAGTACTGAGGAAAATATTTTATATTATTAATAAAGGAAAGACTATTTCTGACACTTTTGATTATGAAGAACTACTCCTATTGACTGTATCTGATAGTCATGAAACTGATTAGTGATAACATGGGATATCGATAATTGAATAACTAAAATAACTGATACTGAAGGACTGTATCTTACTATCTAGTTAACTGTATCTGACAGTCCTTTAATCTGAAGAACTATCTGAGTTCTATTACGGAGACTGAATGACTGTATCTGATAGTCCTGATTCTGTAACTAAAACTATAAGAAGTATTCACCTAACGAACATGCCCCTAATACACTATTATGGCTTAGTTGGGGTCCAATAAGTAACCCAAATTTGAAGGGTATTAATACCATGCCACCAGTAAGGACAATCAATGACTAATCCTCATATAACAGGTAACTTTAGTGAGAATGGTGGGAACCCTCACATAACTTGTTAAGACAAATCATCTACCCTAATATAATAGGCTATAATGTCTCAACCAACGCTACCTATGTAGTTCTAGAATGCAAAGATTTCTTCTAAGAATCACGCCCTCATAAAAAAGGTGAGTTCTCATTTTTAGGCTCACTTGGTGCTAATTCCTACTCTCATTTGAATACACACTGCACATGATTAACTGAACAGGACTAGACTAAATTCATGGAGTTCCTTTAACTGATGAAATACTATTGAGAATACTGAATTACTAAGCTTTCCTAATTCACATGACTGATTGGGTTCTATGGACCATGGCTTGACTGAGGATATCATGAAAACATTAAACTAAATCTTGGCACATAACTATATTGTCGGTTACAAGTACCCTCTGGAATCAATAGCATGAAATTGGCAGAACATGACACTTCTTGAACAAATGACCAATATCAATAATTCATAATACATCAATTTGGGGATTTCATAAAGCACATGGTTATCACAGTGTAACGCCCTAGAAAATGGGTCCCGGAGCGTCACATAGTGCTTGAGGCTACGAGTAGCCCCAAGCTAACCCTTTGAGCCATTTTCATTCAGTTCAACATAAATCAATAGGGTTTTCATAAATAACCCTCGAATATCAACAGAGTAATCATCATCCAAGAATAAAAGAATTTTTGAAAGATAACAAAATACGACTTATTAGTCAACTCCCAACATCTATACTATTCTGACAACCCTCAATGAATATCAATAAAACCAGTGAGCCATTGAGATATGCCCCAACTGACTCATACTTAGTTATCAAATATAAATAATTTCGTGAAACAAACATCAAAAATCACATCCTCGGAACATGAGGACTCACAACAACAGAGGATGTAGAACAGCGTGCCTGAAGAATCACTATTAAGCCTGGAACTGATCAACTGAACTTACATTCCAAGAAAATCCAGCCTATATCCGAAGATGTGGGTCAATACCATGAAAAAAAATAGAGTATATATAGGTGTATGTAGTAGTATAAAAATCATCATTATAATATATATAAGAAATATGCAGGATGTATGAAAGACTCACAGAGCCCAAATAAAATCATCATAATGATGAGAGGATGAAATAAGTACAATAACACATGTGAGTCATCATATAATTTGTCAATCTATTTCAGTTCATCAAGAATATCAATCCTCATACTGTAAATATCATTTAAATCTTTTGAAAGAATAACTTTCACAATTCTACTTTCAAACCACTTCACCATTCACCATAGACACAAGGAAACACACACACTGGAGATCCTATAACAGACACAAACCATGTGAGCTACATAGAGTTCAACATACAACCCAAGTTGGGGAGAGCGGTCCTATCGTTGCCATCGAAGTAGGACTATCGATATCATATCTACACAAACTAGTAATCACTATATAAATCAACCTCAGGCTCACTCCTACGGGGGAACGTAGTTCTTGCAAAGTAAGATCGCTTTATACCTCCCACTCGGTGCTGAAGATTTCTCCCGGACTTACTCAGATCATTTAAAAGACAATCCATACCAAAACAATTTCAGTAATATATAAATATACATTAGGAGCCATCATGCTTCCCATCTATCAAAATCAACCACGTTGTGGATTTTTTTCACACTCGAGTTCAAAACAACTCCATTAAGACGAAAAGGTCAAATCATTCAAAATATCTAAAATATTCAACATCAACGTACTTATAACACACACTTTCTCAAAAAAAATAATTTCCAATGGGGATACACGACCCAAATATCAAAATCATGATAAATATCGTTCAAGATTCATGCTTTATATCTCCACACAAGAAAATTCTTCTTTCAAAATCATAAACATCAAAATTTCATAATAATCATCATAAGATATGGGTTCATGCTTCAAATTCATAAAAATCAAATAAAAATGATGCCTTTATAAAGAAAATTACTTTTGGGCACAAGAACGAAGGAGAGTTCTTGTTGGAAATCCCCACATACCTTGAATGATGAACTTTAGATCGATACTCATTTTTTAGATGTTAATCGTGACTTTAAATGATGGTTCTTGGAATTCTTGAACTAGGAACTTGGAATCTTGAATAAATTTTCAGAATTAATGCTGAACTTTGGAGGTTCTTGAAGTTTGATGTAGGAGCTTAGGATTTTCTTTTTGAGGGAATTTGATGAAATATAACATATAATGCTTCTAATAGGCTTTAATATAGGTTTTGGACGGATTTTAAGTGAGGAGGAATGACCAAAAAGCCCCTAAAAATCAAAAAAAATTCTCAAATCTATCCTTTGGTAGACTATTTTGATAGTCTGAAGTAAATCAATTATAATGTTTTACTCCAATATCCAAATTGGATGAAACCAATCTCATTAGAAAGAGGACTCTCATATATTTCCATTGATACATAGTATCTCACCTATATCATTGTGTTTGAGGAGTTATAATCATTTGAAGTTGACCCAAAAATTTAATTTTAATAGGCTGAAGTAGATCGGCTAGAACTTTTTGCTCCGATAGAAAAATTAGATGAAACTAATTTCATTGGAAAAAGGACTTGCAGAGATTTCTATTGATATATAGTAGATCACCCAGATCATTATGTACAAGGAGATATGATCATTTATATTTGGATAAAAAATACGCTAGGCCTCAGTACTTTTTCCTGCACGTTTTACTGTTCACTACTATTAATGGTTCGATCGAAATGTTCATAACTCGTCGCTCGGGTGTCCTTTTTGGATGATGCACATATCGTTGGAAAGATTATTCGATAATATTCGCAATAGTTGGTCATAATATCAGACATTCTGCATGGAAAATTCATAATTCATTCTAGAAGATAGAACCCAACACGTTTACGCACAAAATTTCAAACAAAACATTTCCTGGGGTATTACCGAAACACTATGTTTTGGATGAAAAATGGAAGAATCATGTATATTTGGATTTAAATAGGATTAGGAAATTGACCCTTTGAACCCGTGGATGAGTATTTTAATTTTTGTGAAAATTTTCCAAATTTCATCCTTGGCGTGATGCGCCACTATCGCGCTTAGTCACTAGCACTAGACAATTAGGAATATGCATGGTGGCGCTATGTGGGGCTATCGCATTGCCACTTTATTAGAGAACTGGAAGTTTGGCGCGATGTGGAGACATCGCACTTATCCCTGACGTAATGCACCATAATTGCGGAGGCTCACTAGATTTTGATGATTGTCATTTTGGCCTACTTTACATTGCGTTGATGGCTCAGGTGGCATACTGGCTTTCTAAAAAGGCTCTAACTCTTTGCCTCGTTGTTGGATTTGGACAAATTTTGTATCGATGAAAAGCTTATTCAACTTCCCACATTTATAAAAATGTATTCATCTTTAAAACAAGTCTTTGACATCTTTGGGATTAATTTAAACTAGGTAGAACTATAGGGTTTCAAAATATCTCCCCCTTGGGAACATTAATCCTCGAATGAGACAAATTAAGATGGGAGAAACAATAAGCTGAAGTACATACTGAACATGAACAATTGAAACATAAATACATGACTGACCGAACTAATTCATGAATACATAGCTGAGATTTCTGATAACTGAGTTTCCTAAAAGAAGAATGCATGTTTGATGCATGGTTACTTGACTGAGCTGATACATGAATGCATGACTAATCTGATGTATGAAAATATGATTAAATATGCAATATTAAATGAATACCAAGTTTAAAATAGGAATCTGAGCGTGGAACTAGTTTGTAATGGGAACTAGAACATAAAATTGAATAAGCTTTAAGGAAAGCTACTACCTTGGGCTGAGTCTGATTTTTCGAAGAAGAGGTAATGGTACTTGATATGAATGTCTTCTTCTTCTTTCGAAATAGCTCCCTTAACAGACTGATTCCACTGAAGAACTTTGACTAGTGGAACTTCTTTGTTCCACAGACTGCGAATCTTATAGTCTTGTGTTTCGAATGGAATCTCTTCATAAGAGAGGAGGTTCTAACATCTATACTCTGAATAGGGACTAAAATTACTGGGTCACCTATGAACTTCTTGAGCGAAGTGACACGGAATGCTGGATGAACTGAGGCTAGATCTGAAGGCAACTCGAGCTCAAAAGCTACCTTTCTAAAATGACGGAGAATTTTGAATGGATCGATATGTCGGGGACAGAGCTTTCCCTTTTTATCTAACCTCTACATTCCCTTCATGGGAAATATTTTCAACTATAAGAAATTTTCTGACCCCTTCTCGAGATTCTTTCTTAACACATATGAATGGGAACACGAGAACATGGCTGAGTCTATAACAGACGACATGGACTGAATCTTGGAATGTGATGCATTAACTGAATACGGTTTAATAAATATTGTGAACTGAATGGATCCCCTAAATACATGGCTCATGGCTAAGATAGAAACATCATGGTCAACTTTTGAGTACCCCCTTCTACTAAACTTGATTCATTACGTAAAGAAAGAATGCAAATTTTTTGTCATAAAAGTTTGGGGGATCATAGTGTATCTCCCCCTTGGGATACTATGTCTCTCAAAAAATACTAACTTGGCTAAGTCGCTGAAGAAACTAAAGCGATGCACAAGGCATCTATGAGCTGTGTCTTAACTGAATATCTTGGATCTGAAACTGAAGCATGATACATGAACTGGGCTGAGCTTGCATCTATACAGTTGGTTTATCTTAGAATGGTTACATTCATGAGGCTTAACATAGTACGTCTAGATAGAAGGGACAGAAACACAAACCATGCAAACTTATCCCTCTAAAAGATAGACTTATTTTCTAGTTTTACGGACTAGCTCGTGATGAAAACTTATGGTCAACTAGAGCCTTTCTTTAAAACTCCTTCTATAGTTGTCCTGATTTTAGGGTAAAAGGAAATCTTGACCTTGTCTAGCCAAGATAGCTGAATTAGAAAATCATCACATGGCTAAAGTTTGGTTAGATGGGTTGAAGCCTACGAACATCATTTAAGATGAAGTGACTAAGTCTCTTACACTGCAATTGAGGCTACTGAAAATATTCACATGGGTGCTGAACACGAGCACATAGATATACTAAATTATCTGATTAAATGTATAGTTCATAGCTGGAAACTGGGCGTGTAAGTCTGAACTATACTTAGTCTTAAATAAGTGGACTGGAACCATAGAGTGTTATGCATAGGAGAAAAGGACTGACTGGTTGACATAAGATACTTATCATGATTTATAGGTAATTATATTATTTGAGAATTCAACACCAAGAGTACTACAACCTTCAAGAACAGTCTGGTAAACTGAGGTACTAGAAGGCTGACAACTGAGTAGCTAATAAGTGTAAGCTATGGTCGAGTAAACCCAAAATTGAACTAAGTTACCAACCGGATTACTGAATTAGGACTCGGACTAAGATTATAGAAAAGATGGTATTTGAGACTGTAACTGTAACTGCGATTGAATACTTGTTTCTGATAACTAAGGTTTAGACTGGTACTGAGGTAATAAATTCTGAGACTAAACACTGATTACTGAGTACTTAATACTAAAACTGTAACTGAAATGGCAACAAAATTTTTATAGTGACATAATAGGGGATGACATAAGTCAAAGATCTGAATGCACACTCACACTCTGTAGTTTCCCTATTTCTAAATACAACCTATTGCTAGCCATTTACTTGCACACTAACTTTACATTCAAGCCTTTCATCATAACTACACCCTCATGAAAAAAACACATGCCCCAATCTTCTCTTAACATAAAACATTTACTCTCTCCCCTTTAAGAAACTGCCCATCCCTATACTATTTTCACAAAGAAAGCTCATTGAAGGGTTAAATTAGGAGGACCTGAAGCATGAATGGACACTAACTGAACTTGACACTTGACTGAAGCCTGAGGAATAAAATATAAACATCATGGACTTACCAATATGGTTAAACTGAGGATATGCATAACATAGTCTAAATCTACTTGATCAGTAGAGGCGTAGCATGAGCAATGAAAGATGAATATACTGTAAAGCATGATAAATGTAAATGAGTCATGAGATGCATGCCCTGATTTTGGAGTTTTCTACATTTGTAGGACATGATTTGTATTAATGAAAGTAATAGATCTAAAATCCCTGTGTTGGTAACTGTAATCATACTTGATTCTATGAAAATATATGAATATAAGCTATGTTCATGGAACTGAGATGTGAAGCATACGTATGCATCATGCTGACTAAAGTACCAAACTTTACTGTGAGATAAGATAGGTCGAGAATCATCTTCCCTTACTACTTTTCTATATGCACTGGCACTACTACTAGAATCTAAGAGCCTGAATTGGTCACTTGATCTATCATATCCCCCTTGGGTTTAAGCCATCATCATAAGTCTGTGAACACTTTACTAAACTCTAAACTTAACTGCAATCATCATCACATCCTTACACTCTGTTCGACACATGCTTGCCTTACTAAACACATTATCTGATTTTGTTTCTTCATATACTACTAATATTAAATCTCCTAATTAAACATCCACACCTTTAAACTTAATGTTAGATCAATAAGCTTAAATTCTTGCTTGCACTATTCAAGCCTACTAGTATACCTTGGTACAACTATCTCCATAAGTACAATATCTCCTCAATTTTGATAATGTTATCCCAAATCTACAGCTGCTAAACCCATGGGTTCAAGCCTCTAACTCTAGCTAATATACTATTATAAGATTCTGAGAAGGGATCTGATGGCGTATTTAATTTTTGGTTCGCAAATGAGTTCTCATGATCATGAATGATATCTGTACAACTTTGAAACATAACAGAAGTGATAGGATACTTTTGAGCCTGTGGGCAATCCCATAACTATATGTGGGGACTATCTGAGAAAGCACTACCCCTAGGACTTTGAGCTTCACTGTTTATGTTACGTTAAAAGTAAGGTGGAGTTGACATGAGTAGAGCATGATGAGAACCTACATGAATTTCTTAGAGAACCTTTCTGTAGCACGATCTAAATATTGAAAGAAGGGAAACAGTTCCTAAAAAATCTCATAGCCTCCTGCAAAAAAGTGTGGTGCACAACACACCCATTCACAAGACTCTACTAGACGTGACTTTTTTGACTTTCTAGGACACTTTGAACCTTAGGCTGTGATACCAAGTTTGTAATGCCCTGAATCTGGTACCCAAAATGCTACACAGTGCTCATGATCCCGAAGGACCACAAACAAACCCATGACTAATATATGTTCCTGAGCACTATATAATATATTATAAATTTGCAGAATGTATGATATAAGGCCATAAGGTTTGAAACTGCACTAATACTAAGAATAAAACAATATCAATAATGGGGTATAACAATAACCAAAACTGTAATGAACTATCTGAAACATGTTATAGTCTGAAAGCCACTAAACTGTCTAAAAATAAAGGATTTAATGGGACATGTCCCCAGCTAACTTCAAACTATTAAAATAATGAAATATTAAAATAATCATGTTATCCTTGAATGATGAGGACATACTATAAGTCTAGATGCTAAACGTCTGATCTACTAACGATACTCGGGAGCTCGATCTTCTAAACATATGGTATAAAACACCACAGTGCAAATGCATCAGTACGATGAATGTACTAGTATGAAAGTGTGGTAGGCTGAATACAATGGTTCATATACATGAACAAGACTAACTAACTAAATAGCATGAATGTGAGAATACATGCCTGAATAAGAGACTATAACTGAATTTCAGATAACATTGACTCGTGAATTCTAATAATATAAATTTACTAATATCTGACTTCTAATACTAGGATACGATAACTGAGTCTATAAAGTACTGAGGAACTGATTTTATATTATTAAAAATGGAAAGACTATTTCTGACTATTCTGATTATGAAGAACTAGTCTGATTAGTTGTCTCTGACAGTTATGAATGTGAATTCTCATAACATGGGATACAGATAATTATATAACTAAAAAAATAGATGCTGAGTGACTGGATCTGACAGTCGAGGTTCTGATGGAACTAGTGAGTTTCGTACAGTTTTGAGTTAAATATATCTGACAGTCCTACAATCTGAAGAACTATCTGAGTTTTATTACTGAGTCTGAATGACTATATCGGATAGTACTAATTCTATAACTAAAACTATGGAAAGTACTCATCTAACCGACGTGCCACTAATACACCATTATGGATGAGTTGGGGTCCAATCTATAAACCTAATTGGAAGGGTTCAATACCACACTATTAGATAGGACAATCTATGAGTAACCCTCATATAACAAGTAATTCTAGTGAGAAAGGTGGGAACCCTTATATAATAGGTTAAGCCAACTCATCTACCCTTATATAGCAGGCTATGATGTGTCAACCTACGTTAGCTATGTAGTTCTACAATGAAAATATTGCTTCTAAGAATCACACCCTTATATAATAGGTCAGTTCCCATCCGAGGGCTCACTTGGTTCTAATTCCTACTCCTATTTGAACAGACACTGAACATAATTAACTGAACTGGACTGGACTAAAATCATGGAGTTCCGTTAGCTACCAAAATACTATTGAGAATACTAAATTAATAACATTTCCTGAGTCATATGACTGACCGGGTTCTATGGACCATGGCTTGACTGAGGATATCATAAAAATATGAAACTAAATCTAGGCACACAACTATATTGTCGGTTACAAATACCCTATGGAATCAATAGCATGAAACTAATAGAACATGACACTTCTTGAACAAATGACTAATATCAATAATTCATAATACATCAATTTGGGGATTTCATAAAGCACATGGTTATCATAGGCTTGTACATGAATGGAATTGCATATAAACATGTCATACATTCTTAAACCTATTCTCACGGACATTCCCTTAACCATTCATAATGAACACAATATCATGAAAGTCATTCTTGGTCATAGGGTAAAGCACACATTTATCACTTGGGTCACAATTAAGCTAAATAACATAATTTCTATTCTCTTAGGCTTTTTATCAAACACCCAGGATGCATGACTTAGGGCATAGGAATGGCCATCAAATTAACATAACAAAACTCCATATTTCAACTCAATTTCACATATTTCATACCACATACTAGCATAGGTTCATGAACAACGCCTAAGGATTCCAAATAGGGAACCATACAACCATAATCACATGAATATAATCAACCCACAACAAAATATTCACAATACAAGATTTAAAACATGATTATAGTTCTTCATGAATGAAAGGAATACATAAATCAACGTTGTGCATACCTTAGTTCTAGATTCTAAGAAGATTGACAAAGAGCTTCGTGAATTTGAGTCTTGGATTTGAATTTCCAATTGAAAATCCAAGATTATTCCTGAGAGAAACACTATATTTTGGATGAAAAATTGTTGAATCACAAGTTATTGGGTTTAAATAGGGGTGGGAAATTGACCTATTTAATATTTAGAGGCGTATTTTAATTTTTTGAAGATTTCTTGATTTTCATCATTGGCGCGATACGCCACTATCGCGCCTATTCACCGGCACTGGACAATTGGGAATCTGCATGGTGGCGCGATACGGGGCTATCACGTTGCCTCTTTTTTGGCGACATGGAAGTTTAGCACCACACGGAGACATCGCATGAGATACTAGAAAAGGGCAATTTTGAATTTGATCCCTGGCGCAATACTCCATTCATGTGGAGGCTTACTGGATTTTGACGATTGTCATTTTTGCCTGCTTTACGATGCTTTGATGGCTCAGGTAGCACACTGAATTACTAAAAAGGTTCTAACTCTTCTCTCGGGTTTTGGAATTTTGCAAATTTGATATCAATGGAAAGCTTATTCACATATCTCCCTCTTGGGAACATTCATCCTTGAATGACATAAATTGAAATAGGAGAAACAATAAATTGAAGTACATACTGAACATGAAAAATTGAAACATGACTACATGACTGACATTTCTGAGATTCATACTGAGCATACACATCTGATGCATGGTTTCATGACCCAACTGACTCATGAATACATAACTGAGATTCCTGATAATTGAGTTTCTATCAATGAGAATACATGTTTGATGCATAGTTACTTAACTGAGCTGATACATGAATGCATGACTGATTTGATTATAAACATATGATTAAATCTACAGTAGTAAATGAATACAAAGTTTAAAATGGGAATCTGAGCATGAAATTGGTTTATAACGGGAACTTGAACACGAAATTGAATAAGCTTTAAGGAAAGTTACTACCTTGGGCTGAGTCTAATTTTGCAAAGAAGAGGTGAGGGTACTTGATATGCATGTCTTATTCTTCTTCTGAAGTAGCTCCCTCAACGGACTAATTTCGCCAAAGACCTTTGACTAGAGAAATTTCTTTATTCCTCAGTCTGCAAATCTTATAGTCTAATATTTCCAATGGAATCTCTTCATCAGAGAGGCAGTTTTGAGATCTATACTCTAAATAAGGACTACAATTGGTGGGTCACCTATGCACTTCTTGAGCAAAGTGACATGGAACGCTTGATGAACTGAGGCTAGATCTGAAGGCAACTCAAACTTATAAGCTACCTTGCTTAAATAAATGATAACTTTGATGGGACCAAGATGTAGGCGACTAAGCTTTCCTTTTTTATCAAACCTCTACACTCCCTTCACGGGAGAGCTTTTCAACAATAAGAAATTTTCTGACCCCTTCTCTAGATTCTTTCTGAACACATTTTTATGGGAAAACAGGAACATGGCTGAGTCTATAATAGATGACATAGAAGGTGTCTTGAAATGTTATGTATTAACTGAATACTACGAACAAAATATCATGAACTAAACTGATCCCCTAAATACATGTCTCACGGCCAGATAGAAACTTGAGATTTAACTTTTTAGTACCCCCTACTCCTAACCTTTATTCATTACGTAAAGAAAGAATGGGTTGTTTTGTCATGAATGTTTGGGGGATCATAGTTTATATCCCTCTAGGGAAACTATGTCCCTCGAAGAATACTGACTTAGATTAGTTGCCGAGGAAACTAAAGTGATGCACAAGGCATCTATGAGCTGAGTATTAACTAAATATCAGGGATCTGAAACAGAAGCATGATATCAATCGAGTCGGTTAATCTTAGAATGGTTATGTTCATAAGACCTAAGATAGTACATCTAGATGGAAGGGACAGAAACCAAACCATGCAAACTTGTCCCTCTGACCAATAGACTGACTTTCTGGTTTGACGGACTAGCTCACAATGAAAACTTATGGTCGACTAGAGCCTCTTTTTAACCCGCTTTATATACAGTTCTTGTGTCTTTAGGGCACAAAGAAATCTTGACCTTGTCTAAACAAGACAGATGAATAAGAAAATCATCATATAGCTAAATTTAGGAAAGAGTGACTGAGGCCTACGTCCCCTATTTTAGATGAAATGACTAAGTCTATTGCACAGCATTTAAGGCTACTAAAAATATTCATAAGTGTGCTGAACACGAGCGCATAAGTACACTAACTTATCTGATAAAATAGAATGCTTATCACTGAATACTGGGAGTATAAGACTGAACTGTACTTAGTCTTAAATAAGTGGACTCCAATAGTAGAGTGTTATCCATAGGAGATAAGGACTGACTGGTTGAGATGAGATACTAAGCATGAACTAAGGGTAATTTTATTATTTGAGAATGCAACACCTAGAGTACAACAAGCTTCCAGAATAGTCTGGTAAACTGAGGTACGGGAAGGTTGACTACTGAGTAGATATTAACTATACACTATCATTGAGTAAACCCAAAACTAAACTGAGTTACTGACCTGATTACAAAACTAGGACTGGGATGGATATTATAGATAAGATGGTAATTGAGATTGTAACTATAACTAAGACTCTAGCTGGGACTGAATACTAGTTTCTGATAACTAAGGTTTAGACTGGTACTGAGGAACTAAATTCTAAGACTGAACAATAATTACTGAGTACTGAATACTGAAACTACAACTAAGATGGCAACTAAATTTTGATAGTTACATGATGGGGGTTGACATAAATCAAAGATCTGAATGCACACTCACACTTTGTACTTTACCAACTTCTAAATACAACCTCGTGCTAGCCATTTACTTGCACACGAATATGATATTTAAGCATATCTTCATAACTACACCATCGTGTAAAACAAACATGCAACAATCATCTCTTAACATGTAACATTTACTCTTTCCCCTTTAAGAAACTACCCATCACTAAACTGTTTTCACAAAGAGAGCTCACTGAAAGGTTTAATTAGGAGGACCTGAAGCATGAATGGACACTAACTGAACTTGATACTTGACTGAAGCCTGAGGAATAGAATATAAACATCATGGACTCACCACAAATTCTAAAGTGAGGATGCATAACATTGGCTAAATATAACTAATCAGTAGAGGCGTAGCATGAGCCATGGAAACTGGGTATACTGTAAAGCATGATATCTGTACATGTGTCATGAGATGCATGACCTGATTTGTGAGTTTTTAGCATTTGTGGGACATGATTTGTTTTAATGAAAGTAATAGATCTAAAATCCCTATGTTGGTAACTAGAATCATACGTGATTCTATGAAAATATGTGAATATAAGCTATGTTCATGGAACTGAGATGTGAAGCATACGTACGCATCATGCTGACTGAAGTACCAAACTTTACTATGACATAAGATAGGTCGAGAATCATCTTCCCTTACTACTTTTCTATATACACTGGCACTACTACTAGAATCTAAGAGCCTGAATTGGTCACTTGATCTATAATCTCCCCTTTGGGTTTAAGCCATCATCATAAGTCTGTGAACACTTTACTAAACTCTAAACTGAACTGCAATCATCATCACATACCTACACTCCGGGCGAAACATGCTTGCCTTACTAAACACATCATCTTATTTTATTTCTTCATATAATACCGATATTACATCTCCTAATTCTCATCCACACCTTCATACTTAATTTTTGATCAATAATGTTAAATTCTTGCTTGCACTATTCAAGCCTACTGGTCTACCTTAGTATAACTATCCCTATGAATAAATTATCTCCTCAATTTGGATAATGTTATCCCAAATCTACTACTATTAAACTCCTGGGTTCATGCCTCTAACTCTAGCTTATATACTATCGTAGGATTCTGAGAAGGGATATGATGGGATATCTAATTTTGTGTTCGCGAATGAGTTCTCATGATAATGAATGAGATATGCACAACTTTGGAACATAATAGAACTTGTGGGATACTTTTGAGCTTATGGGCAATCCCATAACTATCTACGGGGACTGTCTGAGAAAGCCCTACCCCTGGACTTTCAGCTTCACTGTTTCTGTTACCTTAAAAGTAAGGTGGAGTTGACATGAGTAGAGCGTGATGAGAACCTACATGAATTTCTTAGAGAACCTTTCTATAGCATGTTACAAATAATGAAAGAAGGGAAACAGTTCCTAAAAAATCTAATAGACCACTGCATAAAAGTGTGGTGCACAACACACCGATGCACAAGACTCTACTAGATGCATCTTTTAAGACTTCCCAGGACACTGATGAACCTTAGTCTCAGATAAAAAGTCTGTAATACCCCGAATTTGGTACCCGAAATGCTATACGGTGCTCATGATCCTGAAGGACCACAAGCTAACCCATAACTAATCTTTATAACTGAGCATTGGATAATATATTATAAATATGCGGAATGTAAGATATAAGGCCATAAGGTTCAAAAAAGTACTAATATTGAATATAAAACAATGTCTGTAATGGGGTATAACAACAACTAAAACTGAAATAAACTATCTGAAACATGTTGTAGTCTGAAAGCTAATAAACTGTTTCAAAACTATGGATTTAATGGGACATGTCTCCAACTAACTCCGAACTATTGAAATAATAAAGTAATAAAATCATCATGTTATCCTCGAATGAAGAGGACTTACTGTAAGTCTGGCTACTGAACGTTTAATCTACTAAAGATACTCGGGATCTCGTTCTTCTAAACCTATTGTATAAAACACCGTAGCGCAAATATGTTAGTACATTGAATGTACTGGTATGCAAGTGAGGTAGGATGAATGCAATGGTTCTTATGCATGAACAAGAATAACTAACTGAATAACATAAACGTGAGAATACATGCATAAATAAGTGATTGTAACTAAATTCCTGATAACACTGACTTATCAATTCTGATAACATAAATTTACAGATATCTGAATGCCAATACTGGGATACCACATAACTGAATCTATAGAGTACTGAGGAATTGATTTTAGATTATTAATAAAGGAAAGAGTGCTTCTGATAGTTCTGATTATGAAGAACACGTCTGATTGATGGTATCTGATAGTCCTGAAATTGAATACTAATAACATGGGATACTGATAACTGTATGACTAAAATAACTGATACTGAGGGACTGTATCTGATAGTCTAGGTTCTAATGGAACTAGCTAAGTTCCATACTGTTCTGAGTTGACTATAACCAATAGTCCTGAAATCTGAAGAACTATTTGAGTTCTATTACTGAGACTTAATGATTGTATCTGATAGTCCTAATTTTGTAACTGAAATTATGGGAAGTAGTCATCTAACTGACATTCCCCTATTACGCCATTATGGCTGTGTTGGGGTCCAATCTATAACCCTAATTTGAAGGGTGTCAATACCGCGCCACTAGTATGGACAATCTGTAAGTAACTCTCATATAATAGGTAACTGTAGTGAGAACTGTGGGAACCCTCATATAATAGGTTAAGCCACCTCATCTACCCTCATATAACAGGCCATTATGTCTCAACCTACGCTGGCTATGTAGTTCTAGACTGCAAGGATTGCTTCTAAGAATCACACCCTCATATAACAGGTGAGTTCCCATCCTTGGGTTCACTCGGTGCTAATTCATACTCCCATCTGAATAGAAACTGAACATGATTAACTGAACTGGACTATATGGAATCCATGGAGTTCCATTAGCTGACAAAATTCTATTGAGATTAATTTATTACTGAGATTGCCTGAGAGACATGACTGACTGGGTTCTATGGACTATTACTTGATTGAGAATATCGTGTAAACATGACACTAAATCTAGGCACACAGCTATATTGTCTGGTAGAAGTACCCCCAGGACTCGATAGCATGAAACTGACAGAATATGACAGTTCTTGAACAAATGACCAGTATCAACAATTCCTAATAGATCAATTCGGGGATTTCATGATGCACATGGTTATCATAGTCTTGTACATGAATGGAATTGAATATAAATATCTTATACTTTCATAAACCTATTCTCATTGACATTTCCTCAACCATTAATAATGCACACAATATCAGGGAAGTCATTTTTGATCATAGGGTAAAACACTCATTTATCACTTGGGTCACAATTAAACTATATTGCATAATTTGCATTCTCTTAGGCATTTTATCAAACACTTTGGATACATGACTTAGGGAATAGGCATGACCATCAAATTAATACGACAAAACTCTATATTTCAACTTAATTTTATATGTTTCAGACCATATAATAGCATAGGGTCATGAACAACACATAAGGATTCCAACTTGGGAACCATACAACCATAACAACATGAACATAACAACCCCACAATAAAATATTCACAATACAAGACTTAAAAATTGATTCTTGAGCTTCATGGATGAAAGCAATCCTTGAATGAACACTGTGCATAACTTAGTTCTTGATTCTACAGAGATTGACGGAGAGGTTCTTTAATTTGAGTCAAGGTTTTGAATCCCTAATTAAAAACCCTAGCTTGGTCTTGAGAGAAACTTAAGAGAAACGTTATGTTTTGGATGAAAAATTGTTGAATCACGTGCTATTGGGTTTAAATAGGGGTGGGAAATTGACCTTTTTAACCATTTTTTTTGAAAATTTCTTGATTTTCATCCTTAAAGCGACGCACCACTATCGCGCCAAGTCACTAGAACTAAAAAAGTGGGAATCTTCATGGTGGCACGATACGGTGATATCATGTTGCCACTTTGTTTGCGACTTGGAAGTTTGGCCTGATGCGGAGATGTCTTGTTGAGACCCTTAAAAGGAAATTCAGAATTTAAGCCCTGGCACAACGTTCCATAATCATGGAGGCTCATTGGATTTTGATGATTGCCATTTTTTCCTACTCCGCGATGCGTTGATGGCTCAGGTGGCACACTACCTTACTAAAAAGGCTCTAACTCTTTGCCCGGGTGTCGGGTTTGGGTGAATTTTGTATCGATAGAAAACTTATTAAATTTCCCACATGTTAAAAAGTGAAAATCTTGAAAATACCTTATGTATAAAAGTGGATTCATCTTTAAAAAAAGTCTTCGACATCTTTGGGACGAACATAAGCTAGGTAGAAGTACGGGGTATTACAATTTTGAAAATCCACACTAGTAGTACAATCATTACTCGATCGATCCTTAAATACCATCATCAAAGAAGTAAAGTGTCAATATCTTCACCAAGGTCAATGCCAAGACCACCACAAGAAAATAAAATAACTCAAGGCAAGGAATTTCATGTTTTCAAACTTAAGAAGCGATCACACGAAAGGACACCTGTCTTTATCTACCTAATACCACAGAAGAGAAAAATAATAGCATGGTGAAAATGGAGCATCCAATCTCTACGACAATAATAAATGAAAACCATCAAAAGGAAATTAATCCAAGAAATATAATAGATGAACCCAATATATCTTAATATCAACATAAAAACCACTATCGAGCGATGAGATAGCCACAAGAAAATAAGAAACCCAAAATTGGTCAATCTCAAAAAATGGGCTACATAGAAAGGGATATCCAATATAAAAAACTTCGCAACACAGGAGGCCATTCTAAGAGTCTCAAATTCAATAATGGGCTATATAACTAAATTGCCAACTCTAGAATAATATAGAACCACAGAAGGTCACTTTCCTTTAATATCATAATTCATTCCTTGATATATATAACACATCTAACCAAGAGCGAAAATAATCATACTTGCCTCACTATGGGATATAAATAATTATTTTAGGCTATATCTACTCAATCCTCCTAATAAGAATCGTAAGAAAATGGAATTCTAACTAGATAAAACTAAACTATACAATTACCTAGCGAGGATCAATTAGATCATGTAACAATATCAAATACTATAAATAACTCAAATCAGCAATACCAACAAACACTATACTATCAACGTCAATATAATGAATAAGCAGTACCAAAATGGACATCAATATCATATACCACTCAAGTGATACAATGAGACCAATGTGCCAAGATAACTAGGACTCAATTCCAATTGCTACACCAACAGGGACCAAATATCAATGCAAATCTACCTTATCCACTACATAAAGAACTAAAGCATGGATATTTCATATAACCATGAGTTTACTAACAAGGCACATATAATCAATATGAACTATTAATTGTATATAATCATCAATAGGTATGAAGACCCAATACATAAAATGAAAAGGTAAATACAGGTAAATAAAAGTACAACAATCATGGTGAAATCTGCAACCTCATCCCTGACAGATCTAAGGGAAAGAGATTTAAATCGGGTCTAAACTTTGATCAATATTTTTAACTATCAACTAAGGTACCAAGAACACAATCTCAAATTGAAGGTGCCACAATCATCATGAGGTTGATTTTAATGACATGAGAGTTTAACAATCCCATATCGAGGACACTCTCTTGACCTCTTGAAGCACCAACATGGTGTGAACTCAAACTGAGCCCAAATATCTAGTCAATTAACACTGAGGGCACTCTTTATTACCTATGGTCATCCTTCTGGCGAACATAGCATGCCTCAAGACCTCTAGCCTAGTGGGGAATATAGGCTAACTCAGTTTAATCAACTAACTCATAGATGGGGTACTCTCTAAACTAGTTTCCCCTAACATCACAACAAAATAAAATCCTAGAATACTTTGAAATACTGCCCTTCATAATCCAGAATAATCATTATTGCATGAAGAACCATACCAAAAACTCCACAAGGTATGGTGTTGACTCTGCCCGCTTAAGATTATCATCTCTAATATGAGAACTACTCATAGTAAAAATTACTTCCTGTGTAAAGTTGACATGCTCAAAGTAAAGCTAACCTCTACCAAAGAGATCCTCGCTCCCGAATGAATTACCAATAGCACAATACAAATGGCATTGCCTATTATGACAGCTCTATATGCCTAAATCCATGCTTTTTTATAGCCCTACCATAATTAATAATCTGAGAGAAGGAAGGCCTAGCTTCTATCAGGTGCTCCAATAATAAACAGAGTGGAAATTCTAAAACTTTAATAAATCAACACACTATGCCCTACATAAATAGATATAGCATATAAGAATTCCTTTCCCACTTGAGAAATCCAATCTCATACACAAAAATAGGAATAAAACTCTGATAAACATCAATAAACCTAGCTTCTTCTGAGAACTACTCGATGAATCAAATGTCATCCATGGCTACGAAAGATCCACAGTGGGAATAAGATTCCTAAAGCTGAATCTCAAAGGGCTGAAGTAGTCACGAGCTTTACTAGGGCCTAAGCTAGCCCTAAATTCATTAGACGACGTTGAAGTATTCTCATCTGCATCAATTGACCATCTCTTGTCACCCATTTGCTGAAAAAATAGAGTCTAAGAATACGTTTGAGGTTTATAACAATGCAGATATATGACAATGATTCAAGAAGTGAATTTCCTAAGAATGTCTCTGTAGCCTCCCAAAGATAGGTCATCGATGACTTTGAACTAATTCGTAGGACTCTACTAAACACTTAGCTTCTGTACTAATGCACGGATGAATTCAAGGCTATGATACTAATTTGTCATGACTCAATTCTTGGATCATGATGGCACCTACTATGATCCGATACTAGTCAAGCCGAACCCGTAGTTTAAAATGACTATTTAATGAACTACCTAAATAAATAACGGAAAAAAGGTAGAAAAGATGTAATAATAGATTAAATACAAAATATAGACCCAAAACCTAGTGGCATTAGCACAAGACCTTCTAAATAAAAAGATTTTAAAGTGAAGTACAAAATGAATACAATCATATAACTTATCTCTGAATACAACATAGACACTAGTCTAATACATAAGAGAGATATAAGTAATACTCAGAATGGTAGGAGCTCACTCTAAGTCTCAAAACCATGACTGGTTTGCATGATGAAAATATCAACAACAATAACTTGTACTATGATCTACAAGTTGCGGAAGTGTAGTATGACTTCCAAACACATGCTACTCAGTACACAACTACCAACTACGCTCCAAAGATAAAGTAGATATATAAAAAAGATTATAGAATGGAAAGATACACCAAATGTCCCACAACAATATCCGACAACATATAAGATAATAAGGTTGAACCATCTTATTTATGTCCAAGAGACCAAAATATTATGGCTAAGGAACTAGTAAGAATTCACTATTATATTCCAGCTATACTTTGGAATCTCAAAACTATGCCATTAATCACTAGCCACTATGAAAACAATAGTGGAAAAAAGATAAATATAAGTATACAAGGCTAAGGAATGAGTATATAATCTAATTTAATAATGAATAGAAGGGATATACGGTAATATCATAGCTATATATGGCTGAGCATGCATATGTATATATATATATAAGTATATAACCATAGTTTACTTGAGGTACAACCTAAATCATTAGACTAGCTATTTAAGACCTTAAAATCATAGCACGAGATAGTTCTAGAATACTTAGTGTTCTAATCCATATATCAACTCATTAGATGGTAATGCATAATAATATATCATAACATAAAATAGGGTAGAATCATACGTCAAGTCCTAATATTGAATAAATGACAAATTTGTCAAAAACTAGCCATAACAATGATCATAACAATGATAATAACAATGTCAAAAACAATATGAGTATCTGACTAGTCCGGACAACTAAATACCTATTGGAGCCTATCTCATTCCCTCTTTCCCTAGGTTCAGAATGTTCAATCAACTTACAACACACCAAAATGAATAATCATCACCCATATCTATCTAACACCGTCTCCCATAAGGGCTGATAGGTACAGGCGCGTATCAGTGATAGGCTATGTTTATGCAAGGATGAATGCAACCAAATATGCAATACCATTATCGGTGAGTATAATCAACATTATAATTTAATTATCATAACCATCGTCATCATAACAATCATCAAAATAGTAATCTTTCAGTCTTTCAAGGTATATAAATATAATTACCACACATAGTGCTAGCTAGACTCGAACCTGTAGATGTACACATAGGTAGATCAACATAAGAATCGTCCGACCCTATCGCATATCAATGCATCATCACAACCATCCTGCAGCCTTACAGGGTATCAATGTATCATCATAATATCCTTGGTCCTTACCGAGTAACATCACATTATCATAATATCCTTCGGTTTCCGCAGGTATCATCACATAATGATAATATTCAAATAAATTCAATAATATAGAGTAATCCCCATGATAGCTAAAGTAAAGTGAAATTCCAACAAGGGCTAAAGTGAAGAGCGCGCCCTATGAGGGATAAAGTAAATAAACATAAAAAGAGAAGCAAGGGAGAGTATACTTCGACAATTCACCATTCATCATCAAAGTCTCATTATCAATAAGCATAAACATATAACATGAACATTATAACTATCATAGGTTTACCCTAAATTAATATCATCAATAAAATACCTTCATCCATCCCATACCAGAGAGATGTGTATTTAGATATATAGGAGGTGCATGGACTTAAGTGTGGCTAAAAAGGTGTAAATCCATAATCCTATTGACCGGAGTGAACGTCAGGACTAAATCATTATAAAAGTGTCAAAAAGGTTAGACTCTCACACAACCAAAGTAATTATAAGTATCAAAACATAGAATGGAAGCTATCTCATTCATATCATTTGAGCATCATTATTAATCTCTCTTACATATAAGTTATTTGTTAAGACAATTATTTATTATTATTAAGAAATCTATTTTAAGGTAGGAAGTAGTCTTTAACCGGTAATTTTTGAAAACAATAATAGAATGATAATCAAAATTGAATTTATCAATCATCGATGAAATGATCATGAACATACTAAATTTATGCCTGCCATCACCAATATTAAAATAATGGAATCATAGGCATTAATATATATATATATATAAACTACAATCTTATCATTTGCAAATATAAATACTTCTCGGATGGTGAACAAAAATCTCAACACGGCCTTGGGCCCAATTATGTGTCCAAAATAATTAAAACATCGTAATAACGACCTTTGGCCCGCATATAATCTTGAACCCATATAAATAATTATGTGTATAAATCATCTCATATCTATAGACCGTAGCATATTCATGGGGCATAAGATCTCCATTAGCCATAAGGGATATCTATAATTATCTCACATCTAGGAAGCATAATAATAATAAAAAGCATCTCACATCAAGGATGCATAATATATGAATAAGCATCTCACATCTAGGTGGCATCTCACATCTTGGAGGCACAATAATAATAAGCATCTCACATCTAGAAGGAATAGTACATGAATAAGCATCTCACATATAGGAGGAATATCAAATATCAAGAAGGCATCTCATATCTAGGAGGCATACTATCAATAAGCATCTCACATATATAAGTCATATGTCATGACCATTAGGAATATTACCTTTATAAGACAAATGTTGCATCTTTGAGGAAACCATGATCTCTATAGGAGTAATATCATATCTAAGAGGACGTAACATCTACAAATTATAAATATCACATCTAAGAGGAAGTAAAATCGCTAAAGGCCCAATATCACCTCTAAGAAAAAATAACATCTGTAAAGGCGCAATACTCTTCTAAGAGGAAATAGCATCTCAAAAGGCCCAACATCATTTCTAAGAGGAAATTACATCTCTAAAGGCCCAACATCACTTCTAAGAGGAAATAACATCTCAAAATGCCCAACATTACTTCTATGATTAACATAATAACTCTAAAGGCCCAACATCATTTCTAAGAGAAATACAATTTGAACAGGTCTAATATCTAATCCAAGAGGAAAAACTAACTCTAAATGCCCAATATCACTTCTAAAAGGAATATCATCTCTATAGGACCAATATAACATTTAAGAGGAAATAACATATCTAAATGACCAATATCACATCTAAGAGGAAATAACATCTTTAAAAGCCCAATATCAAATATAAGTGGAATATCGTGGTGGTAAGACGTTAATCATTATCTGCGGAAAATATAGTACGAATCACCTAATAGCAAAGTAAACTTATAGTCACAGCTTACTAGTCTCAACTATGCCTAACATCTGCCAATAAGTCCACATGGGCAAATATAAGTCATAGACTATGGTGATCCACAAGAACACACTTGTAATCCTCGATTTCCACATTTAGGAAATTCATACCCCAAACTAGTCTAGGGTATTTGTTCAACATCTTGATGTCAAGTAAGCCATAACCAATCATAAGAATGAATTTTGCCTACAAATAAAAGAATTTAAGTCAGCTCCACCTAAATTATCTTTTCAAAATCTCCTTAATAGACTAAAATAGGTCAAATATATTAACCATAAATCCTATACTAAAACCACATCCCATTACTAGCATTACATCATATACATTCTATGAAATAGTTCAACCTAGGGAGAAAGAAATAGGATTCAAAAACAGTATTAAGCATTTCAACATAGTGGTCAAAACCCTTAAATATTCAATACAAAGTCATTCTACCCATAATAAAACATAACATTCACATTCACACACAATATATAACACCATCATCTTGCAAAGAAGAGTAGACAGAAGCCTACCTCAAAGGCGAACCAAAAATCTTTAAATCGTTCACCAAAAAATCATATATATTTCACAATCCTAAAATGGCATCATACTATTAAAATCATAATCTACTCATAAAAGACGCGAATAATGATACCCATAATGCACCATTGTGCATGGGTCGAAAAATGGTATCAAAACCGTAATCAGGTCCTACTTATGAATATCTTACTTTTGAAGACAACCCAATGTTCAAACAATATTAAGGAATCTTAAACCTCAAGAAATTGGTGAAAACCAAGCTAATTTGGGGCTAAATTCAACCCCTCAACCTATTTGGGGTTTTTGATTAAAAACCATGAATTTAAAAAAGAAAGGGATGAAATCTAACCTTAAATTCGAAGATATCCATGATAATAGATGTTAATCAAGTTCCTAAGTCACCCATAAAACTCAATTTTGAGTTATCATGCTCATTAGGGCTTTAATATTCATGATAATCGGTGTAAATGACCACTTTTGCAGCCTATCTAGGTTTTGCTATCGAATGCCTAGGGGTTCCAATGGTATACAGGCTGCAGGAGTAGATATTATCTTTGCAAAACCTCTTGGTGTGATTACACTATCCTCTCATGCACTATATATAATCCAAAACTTAGGAGATTTCAAAGTTTCTATTAAGGCCTCGAAATTCATTCGGAATAAGATTTATGCAAATAAACTATGTAACCACACTAAATTTGATATTTCAGACAATATAGAGATGTTAGATTTTACATCTGAGTTTGTTTCGATAAAACGTGGTTCCCACACACAAATTTCAATTTTTTAAACTTTCCAACCAGTAAGTTAAAATGAGCTCGAGTTCCTTGGGACAAGAACCAAAAGTCTTCCTAGGCTAAAATCGATATTCCAGTAATGCTGACGTAGTCAGAATTTGGATCAGAGATTGTTCCAATGAATTTTTTCCTAGTGGCCATTTGGAACTATTGAAGATTCTAAATAGGAAACTTTCTCTAAAAACTAAAAGAATTGTATTGTAACTGAAGTGTCAGTTCCAGCATGTCATAAATGACTTGGGGCACCTATGGAAAAAGACCTAATGCCGAATATATATGAAAATATGAAAAATGACCTAGAGGATCATTAGAATATCAAATACTAAAAGGACGTTTTTCCCCGAAACTCAACGGATACAAATATCTCAAAAGCTCAAAAGGATGAGGTACCGAGCCCATATGTCTCTAGGATGAATTCCAAAATGAGCACCAAGAAGAGAGAACATTTTGGAGGGATTTTTCCATAGGTATCCCTTTTCCAACTAGCTCTCTCACTCCACTTCCCAACAATAAAAACTCATCATCAATCACCAACTAGCCTTGAATAGAACCAAAAAAGGCTAAGCCATGAAATTTTAATTACAACACACCGATACCATCGTGATAACTTCCAAAATTAGTAAAGGTTCACCAAAGCCAAACAAAACTAAGGAATGATTCCTACAATCAAATCCAAATCCAAGTATAACCAACATTTACCAATCGATACTTGTTATACACTCCAAACTAGGAGAAAAATTTCTTGTGTCTTGTCTGCGCAATGTCATCATAGAAAACTCAAAGAATTGAAACTAATATGCTAAAATTCCATGCGACAACCATGCAAAAAATGTAATAAGGTGCTATATGGACAAAAAAAAATTATAACGAAGGAATACAATCTATGCCAATGCTACAACTAGTCTGGATAATAATCAAAACTAGAATCTTGAAGATCAAGTCCAAACAACTCATCGTTGAAGGTTCCCCTACAGGATGTCTCATCAATCGAGAATGAAACCATAGTGAATCCAACTCAAGTATACTACTCCCACTGAGTATATCATCCAAAATTTCAAATGAAGACAGATGACTCCTAGTAAAAATTGAAAGAACCAATGTCGAGTTCATGGGCTATGATTTGTACACTTATCAACTACAAACAAACCAGAGTCAAGAAGATCGACTAGGCAACCACGGAGCAGGATCAATTGCCTATAATGAAATCCCAACTGATAGAAATCTAAAATAAAGGCTCTATTCATGCTTGCATCTCTAAGCTAAAATTTCAACATGAAGGATGAAATGCTCGGCGTCAACTGTGTATACCAAACTTGAAGACGGGTAGGCATTAATACTCCAAATCCATCATATTTCCAAACAGCCATCACAAAGTGTCAAATCCTAAATTAAGAAGCAAGTCCAAACCATGGTCAAATAGTCACATCAAACATATTATCTGAACCTGACATATCTATCCTAGATCATGCTGAGCCAAAATTCAATATAGCTGAAGAATAAAATCGCAATAGAGGATAAATCACTAAGTGAAAATTTAGGAGATCAACATGATATATAATAGCATCTATGAACTATCAAAGCATATTTAAGAACTCCCCAAGAGTGAAAACGACACCAATAATGGGAAAAACTCTAGCATCTAAGAGAAATATAACTCAAGCCAGAAACTAGCCTATTCAACACTCAATCTCGGTAAAAAATAGCCAAACATTTATTTCATCGGGGAGAAACACTCCACCAATCCTTGTTAGGCCAAACAAACACTGAAATGGGGATTTTCTATATCAATACAAGTAAGACAATCATCACTCAATCCATCCTTGAATCCTATCACAAACGAAGAAAAATGCCAAGGTCAATGTAAATACCACCATCACCAAATCAAACAACTCAATAATTTTTTTTCAATTTTCCAACTTAAGAAGTGATCACATGAAAGGACACCTGCCTCTATCTCCCTAACACCACCGAAGTCAAGAATCACATAACGGTGAGAATGGAGCATCTAATCTCCACAATAATAATAAGGGCAAATCATCAAAAGAAAACGTTTCTAAAAAATATATGAGATTAATCCAATACATCTCAATATAAATATGAAAACCACTATCGAGCGATGAAATAGCCACAAGTAAAGAACGAACCAAAAATAGGTCATGCTAAAAAAATGGGCTATATAGAAAGTGATAGACAAAGTAAACCCCTTCACAACATAGGACGCAAGTCTAAGGGTCTCGAACTAAAAAATGGGAAATATAACTAAATTTCCAACTCTAGAACCATACAGAACCACAAAAAGTTAACTTACCTTGAATATAATAATACTTTCCTAAATCAATCTAACACATTTAACCAAGAGGGAAAACAATCAACATCACCGTGATATGGGAAAGAAATCATCAAATTAGGCTATATCTATCAAGCCTCTGAATAAAAATTGCAAGGAATTGAGATTCTAACTAGACAACACTAAACAATACAACCATCCAGCAAGGATCAATTACATCAAGTAATAATATCAAATAATATGAATAACCCAAAGCAGTGATAGTAATAATAAAAATAATATCAATATAAATATAATGATTAGGTAGTACCAAAATAGACATCAATATTATATACCACTCAAAGGACACAACAAGGCTAATGTGCAAAGATAAACGTGACTCAAATCTAAATGCGATAACCATTGGGAGAAAATATCAATATAGATCTACCCTATACAATACAAAAGAACAAAAACACGAAAATAGTCATATAATCAAGAATTTAATAACAAGGCACATATAATCAATAGGAACTCTTCAATATATATGATCATCAATGGGTACAAAAAGCCCAATACATACAATAAAAAGGCATATAGATGGAAATAAAAGCACATTAATCATGGTGAAATCTTCAACCTCATCTCTAACGAATCTAAGGTTGAGAAAATCGAGCTGACTCTAAACTTGAACTATTCGACTGAATTATCAACTAAGGTGCCAAACGCACTGTCTCAAGCTGAAGATATCACAATCATCATGAGGCTAATTCTAATTAGTTAAAGGTCTAGCAATCCCAGAAAGGGACACTCTCTAGACCAATAGTTTATCCGTCTAGAATCATAGCAAACTCTTGAAGCACCAACATGGCGAGAACACAAACTGAGACAAAATAGCTGGCCAACTGATGCTGAAAGCACTCTTTATTACCCATGATCATTCTTTCCAGAATCATACCCTACCATAAAAACTCTAGTCTAGCTGGGAATACAAGATAACTCTGTCAAATCAACTAACTCATATTTAGGGTAATCTCTAAACTAGTTTTCTATAACATCACAAAAAAACAAGATCCTAGAATACTTTAAGGTACTGCTCCTCAGAATCTAGAATAGTCATCATGGCCTAAAGACCCAAAGAAAAAAATCTGAAAGGCCTGATGGAGACTCTATCTACTTATAATCATCATGACTAATTTAGAACCACTCATAGTCCAAAATACTACCTATGTAGATTTTACATGATTAAAGTGAAGCTACCTCTGCCGAAAGGATCCTCACCCTCAAATGAATTACCAATACCACAATACAAAGGGCATTCCCTTTTACTACCACCTCTATAAGTCTTAATCAATGCTCTTTTTATGGGCCTAGAATTATTAATGATCTAAGTGGAGGAAGGCCTAGGTACTATCAGGCGCTCCGACACCAAATAAAGTGGCAATATGAATCCTTTAATAAATCTACACACCAATCCTTATTCAAAGGGATATAACATAGGAAAATTTCTGGCCAACTCGAGAAATCCAATCCTGTACAAAAATTCTTGTAAAAAAACTGATGAACACTAATAGACCCAACTCTGTATGAGAATTATTAGATGAATTATTTTTCATCTAAGGTAGGGAGAGATCTACAACATGAATCAGATTTCCAATGTTGAACCTCGATGGCTAAAGTAGTCACTAACTTTACTTGAGAAAAAGCTGGCTTTAAATTCTTTAGTTGGCATTGAAGATCCATAATACACATCTCTAACTTTCTGGTTTGATGGTGCACTAAAGATCTTAAAGTACATGTCAAAGTATCCTTTACATCTATCGACTATCTCCTATCACCTATTTAGGCAAAAATAGAGTCAACAATTATGTTTGAGGTTTATAGCAATGTGCACACACAACAAGGAGTCAAGAAGTAAATTTCCAATGAATGTCTTTATAAGCTCTAGAAGATAGGTTATTGACATCTCCTCACTGATCTACAGGACTTTACTAAGCATTTAGCTTTTATACTAATACACTGGTGAATTCTAGGCTCTGATACTAATTAGTCACAACCCAATTCCTTATATTATGTTGGCACCTACTATGACCCAATAGTAGGCAAGCTAAACCCATAGCCTGGAATGGCAAGTAACAAACTGCAAAAATAGATAAAGAAAAGAATGCGGTAAAGATACAATAACAGATAAAACACAAAATATATCCCCAATTCCTAGTGGTATTAGTAAAAGTTCTCTAACATAAAAAGATGTCAAAGTGAAGTACAAATAAATACAAAATATAACTTATCTCTAAATACAACATAGATATATGTCTAATACATAAGAGAGATATAAGTAATACTCTGAATGTCGGGAGCATATTCTAAGCCTCCAAACCATAGATGCTCCACATGACGCATATATCAGTAATAATAAATTCTACTATAATCAGTAGGCTGCAAAAGTGTAGTATGAGTACCAAACACATGGTACTTATTACACCGTAACCAACTAAGATCCAAAGATAAAGCAGATATATACAAAATATAAATAAAATGGAAAACTACACACAATATCTTGAAAAAATATATGATAGCCAGTGAGATAATAAGGATAAGTTGTCCAATTCATGTCTAATATACTAAATTATTACAGCTAAAGAATTATTGATAATTAACTATCGTAGTCCATCCATACTTAGGAATCTCAAAACTATACTACTTATTACTAGCCTATATGCAAGTGACAGTAGAAATAAGATGCATTTAAGTATACAATGCCAAGGAATATGCATACAATCTAATTTAATGAAGTAATAAAGAGATATATGGTAATACCGTAGCTACATATGGCTGAGTATGCATATATATATAAGTATATAACCATGAGCTACTTGAGGTACAACCAAAATCATTAGACTAGCTATTTAATACCTTATAATAATAGCAACAACTAGTTCTAGAATACTCAGGGTTCTAATCCATATATCAACTCATCATATAGTCATGTATAGTAATATAATCATAAGATGAAAGTGGTGAGAATCATACCTCAGGTCCTGATATCAAATAAATAACCCATCTATCATAAAATAGCTATAACAACTATCATAACAATTAAAAGAACAATGATAATAAAAATGCCAATAGCAACACGGGTAACCGGCTAGTCTGGATAACCAAATACCTAGCTGAGCCAATCACGTGCCCCACCACCCAGGATCAGAAGGTTAAACCAATATACAATACATCAAATGGCATAATCATCACCCATACAAATACAACACCCTCCTCGCAGAAGGGCTGATAGGTATAGGTGCATATTGATGATAGGCAATGCACATGCAAGGATAAATACAACTAAATCTACAATACTATAACCGGTGAGCATAATCAACCTCATAATGTATATATCATAACCATCATCATCATAACTATCATCATCATAGTAACCCTAAGGGCTTGATAGGTATACATATATAATCACCATATATAGGGCTAGCCAAACTAGAATCAGTAGAGGTACACATAGGTTCATCAATATAATCATCCTCTGACCCCATAGGGTATCCATGCATCATCATAACCATCCCCTAACCTTGATGGGTATCAATGTATAATCATAATATCCTTTTGCCTTATTGGGTATCATTACCTTATTGTAATATCCTTCAATCTTGTTGGGATTATCACATAATCATAATTCTAGATCAATCTCAATAATATAGAGTAGGACCTATAAGAGCTAAAGTAAAGAGTAATCCTTACAATGGCTAAAGTAAACAATGAGCCATATGAGAGCTAAACTAAATAAACATAAAAAGAGAAGCTAGGGAGAGTATATTTCTATAATTCATCATTCCGCATAAATGTCTCATCATAATAAGTATATATACATAACATGAATATTATAACTATCATTGGTTTACCTAGAATTTATACTATCAATACAATATCTTTCTCTATCCGTATTGGATATATGTGTATTTAGATATATAGTAGGTGCGCAGACTTAAGTCATGGATAAATGGGTGTAAATATGTAATCTCATTGCCTAGAGTGAACTTTGGGACTAAATCATTATAAAAGTATTGAAAGGGTCGAAATCTCTCTTGACCAGAATAATTAGTAGTATCAAAACATAGATTGAAAACTATCTCGATCACATCTTGTAAGAATATTTATTAATATCTTTTACATATAAGTTATTAGTTATGACATGATTTTGGGCATAACAATATATTTGAAAAAATTACAACATCATAATAATGGCTTATGGACCACATAATTATCTAGAACCTACATCTATAATTATTTCTATAAATTATCTCTTAGCTATAAGCCATCCCATATTCACGAGGTATAACAATTCAATAATCCATAAGGCATATCAATAATTACCTTATATCTAGGAGGCATAATGATAATAAGAACCTCACATATATGAGGCACAATATATGAATAATCATCTTACATTTAAGAGGCAACTCACATCGAGGAGGCATCTCAAATATATGTAAGGGATCTTATATCTAGGAGGAATAATAATAATAAGCATCTCATATCTAGGAGGCATATTATATGAATAAGAATCTCACGTCTAGGAGGCATCTCAAATATATATAAGGCATCTCCCATCTATGAAGCATATTATCAATAAGTATCTCACATATATAAGTTGTCAAGACCCAAAACTACCCCTTAGTCGTAACATGTTTATTATAACTACAAGTGATCCCAAGATAACACATGTACTGATGTACTGCTTGACGAAAAAAATTTAAAATATACCTAAGATCAAAATTTTCTAAGCAAAAGCATAATCATGAGAAAATTTTAATAAATATGATGCTATAAAAGTTTACAACATGATAAATCTTGAGAAGGAACTTGAATACATATAATGACTCTGAGTAACTATTTATGAAGCCTCTACTATACTATCTATAGGTAACCGAGACATGACCCCCAACTATCCTAATCAATACATAAAAATAACGGAAATAAAATACGTGGTCTGCAAAGAAATATAGTGGCCTTCAAGATAGCTGAATATCGATCCCATAGGGAATTATTTTAATAACAATTCAATTTTAGTTTACAACTCAGATAAAATTAATATAGGAGTTTCCAAAAGAGAACTTTAAATTATAAACTTACTGTAAAGTAAACTGTCCATAAAGCAAAAGAGTTGAGACAATCAATAAGAGAAAGCCAAGCGTTAAAGAACTTCAGAAAATCATACCATGCTAATGAACTTCATTTGTTAACTTGTTTATCTTAGTTGTTAAATCATAGGTTTAACTGCATGATCATGGCCTCCCGTCCTCTAACAATTTACCTAATATGGACATTACAACTACATTGTTGAGAGGAGATGTAATAATCTAATTAGGTGCTTAAAGAGATCATCCAACATATGAATCAAGTAAGGCTTATAGGTACATCTTTATCATGGATGCTAATTCAAATTCCTTATTTCAAAAAAGAATAATAATCCTACTTTGTTCATCCCCATATTTTATCTTCTTATTCCTTCTCTTGAGATCACAAGGTTTATAATATATGTATTCTAAGGGTGATCAATACTTAAAATAATTAAAACAAGGATAAACAAGCAGCCTAATATGATAAGCAAATTAAATAAAAGTAATTCAAAACAATAGTCTTCGTGTTCTTTGCTTTAACCCTTAAAATGGAGTTCTTATCCACTAATAGTCACAATCATCATCCAATTAATTGTATGAGTGATAAAAACCACAAAGAGGCTAAACTAAAGAATGAAAAACCTAAAAATAAAATTGCGCTAGCCTCCTCTATTGTCCAAGACGTCCAAATATTATTTACAATGTGTGTACATGATTTATTTATAGTAAAGTATAAAACCTAAGCCATGTAGACAAAGATGTCACCTTTGGTTGTGTTTGAAGTATGTAGGGTGGTGTATTCCTTGTTCAACTTGACAAGCCAATCTATCACGTTGCATAATCAAATCAACTAGCCAATGAGTCATGTTTCTTGTTAATGTCAACTAGGCATAGTATTGTCATTCAATTGCGTTGGCTCACTGGAAGTTGTATCCAAAACTTTAGTTAAGTACTTCATCCCCCTTCTTTTTATCCAATCCTTTTGGTGTATTCCCAATGGATTTCCATAATTTATATCATCATTATTGATAACTCCCAAGTGTACATGGTCTATCAAGTAGTAAAATGGCTTCAAGGAAGCCCAAGTATCGATCTCTTAGGGACTTGCATTTGCAGCCGATCCAATTCTAGTTTTACCAATTGAGGAGAGTAGCGAATAGAGTTTTAAAGTTATAAATTAAAACTAACTAAACTATTACCAAAAATTAATTACTTAGGACATTCTATGGATAGAAGCCCAGGGTTAAGGATTACAAACATTCATACTAAATTGTTGAGCTTCATTCAGTAACTTGCTTATCTTGGTTGCTGGTTCATAGGGTTAATTTCATGATTACGGTTTTCCAACCTCTAATAATTTACTTAAGTTGAACCTTACAACTATATCGTGAACGGGGACATAATAGTTCACCTAAGTTATTTACAAATATCATTCTACATGTGAATCAGGTAAGGCATCTAAGAACATCCCTTTCCTAGATACAAATATGAACTCTTCAATTCATATAGAAACACAAACCATACTTTGCTTATTCCTTGTTCTATCTCCTTATTCCCTCTCCCGAGATCACAAGATTGACAATTGATGTATTCTAAGGGTAGATAATCCTTAAAATAGTTAAAATAAGAATAAACAAGAAACCAATTTTGATAAGCAAATCAAACTACTTTATTCAAAACAAAAGTAGTGATGATCTTGGGCTTAACCCCAGAAAGGGAGTTTTAGCCTTTAATAATATATTAATCTTTCAATCCCTTGTAATGATGATATAAACCATAAATAAATAAAATTAAAGAATGATACAACCTAAATAATTTGTAGAGAAACCTCCAGTTCTTCAAAGATGTCCAAAATTATGTAAAAACGTGATATAACAAGTATTTACAGTATAAGAGTAATCCCAATCCGTGTTGGCCAAGAAAATCTTCTGATGTTGAGCATGGGACTGGGTGGGATGGAGACTTGGGTATCTCTCACTCCAGGTGGGGCAGCACCCTAGCTACAGCCCCGCTACAGGTGGGGCGGTGACCCAATATCTCCCAGGCTCTCTTGAATTTGCTCTCCAAAATTTGGTTAAGTGTTGATTCTCCCCTCTTGAACCCTTGTCTTGTGGCGTCTTTTCCATGAATTACAAGCCTTATTAACATCAAAATATCATCATATTCAGCTCCAAAAGCATCATATACAACCACACAACAAGAATTAAGAAGAAAACACAAAACTACATCCATTACGATGATTCAAAACAAAAGCTAAGCTATGCTAGTTCACATTTATTCTTCATTTATTGTTCCAGCTATACACTCATTAAAATTGAACTTTTATCATTACCAACACTTTATTCTACTCATAATAACACATAAAGACCATTTGGACACTTTCAACACAATAGAATCTACCGAAATTTACTAGACAAGAACCTAGCTCAAGATAGTAGCACTAGTTTTCCGGGTTGAACTCAAAATGAATCTTTTAAGCCCAAACATGTTTGGAACTCACTCCTAACATCATAAACACATGATTCATCACTGTGATACACATTTATCTCATAATCAACCCATATAGTATATGAATCATCCTTAAAATAAGGATAAAAAGGCTAGAATAATGATGCCTGAATGATAAATACATCCAACATCACCACCCCACACTTAAAAAGCCTTGTTCATCCTCGAACAACTTTTTACTCTAAGGATCATGAGGTGGAGATTCTACTCTTCTACTTTATGCAAGACACAAAAGCTAGTACTACCATGAATATAAAAAATGTAAGTTTCTACTTTAAGAATGTTATTTACACAATTGATAGCTCATGAACGCTACTCTAAAACATTCTAGCCTCAATTATTGACTCACCTTATTGGAAAACTCATGCTTATCATTCAACCAAGGACATCATTTAAATCACCCACATTCATCAAACATGTGTCTTCACAATAAAACAGTCACTTATAATCATGCACAATGATGAAATTCATAACATGATGTGTACAAGAATCAAATTACTCTCACTCTCACAAAGAATTCAGAAGTTACACATAATGAATCATAGGCTTTCCCTTAGCGTAATGATCCACTACTATTAGAATGTAAAACTTTGGATCAAATAGGCATTTTCTAGGTTGTATTGTAGGCTAATGGATGGGTAGGAACTATTTTTGCCAAGAATAATGAAAAACCTCTCTAAGAGCTTTAATACACTATATTAAATATTTAAAACCAATCTCCAACAATCATAGCACAATTTTTTCATCCACAAATATCATTTATTTTGCCCCATCTCTTTTAGGTATTTTCATAAACACATGGTGGGCGTATTGCTTATTCCTTCAAGATTAAATTTTCTTATTCTCTACAATCATGGGAATATTTCAAACATAAATTATATAACAACTATCCACCACAAATCGAATATAAACACCAATAACTATTACCTTAGGGCATCAATTTCACCTTTTTGTTCTTCAATTTCTCAAACTCCTTACTTAATTAATTTTTTATTAAAGTACTTAGGAGCTTTTAGGATCAAATTATGGTCTATCAAAGAAAGAATTAGGCTACTTATGAGATTGCCAAACAAAAATCTAAAGGCTCAATAAGGGTTAACTAGGATTAAGCACAAAGGTAGGACAAACAGAGGTATAAAATAAGGCTATCAAAGAAATACCTAAATCATTTCCTAAACCCACACTCTTTATTTTGCTATACACACACACCGGGCAAGTTCTAGATATCACATGCAACAAGGAATATACAAAAACCTTACACACATATGGCACATGCTCAACTCAATAGGATCATCATAGACTCTGAACCAAACAATAGCATGAATTCAAATTTAAGCCAAAAAATATAAGAGTCACAAAAATGATCCTAAGAGTCTCAAAAGTAGAAATTACCTAAATCAACATGCTTTTACCATACAAAATACTTGCACCATGCAATCAAACATAGCACCAACTCAAATATCTCACTTATTCATATCCTAATTCTTTTTAAATTGAGCCAAAATTTGGGAATTTCCCTACCCCATAGTTAAAAATCTAATTTGTTCCCAAAGTGAATTTAAAAGGTAAGAGATAGAAATCCTACCTGGGGCCTGTAGGACTCTCTTGTAGCATCTTTTGCATTAATAAGATCTATGGGACCCCAAACTCAGTAGTTTCCATGCTCCTTAGCTTAAGTTTATGGTACTTAGACTTCCCATTCACCTGTGACTCAAACAAAAATAAAAAAATACGTGAAATAAAAACTAAAAACAAGAAAAAAAACATATCTTAACTTGGGATGCCTTCCAAAAAGTGCCTAATTTCGTGTCGCGGCATGACCCAAATTAACTTTTTCCTCCACAGTGAGGATATAAATTTCACCCACAACATCGCATCCATGTTTTTGCCTCGATTATAGGGAGGTGGTACATAGATTAACAAACCGAGTAATGGGATGTGCATGGTGAACCACTCGGCCTTTAGGTGAGGCATGTCTTTATTTGCTTATCCTGTGTAAAATTAAGAATATAGGATTCTTGATCCTTATCTTCAAACTTTTGCACTATTTTAAATGATTCCACAAACAAGACATTACCTAAACATAATGTGAAAAAACTCTTTGAGTGAGGCACAACCGATCTAACTTTAAAATTTTTACAATTTACTACACACTCACTTTTATTCACCTTCTCAATTTCATTCTCAAGACAAAGATGACAATTGAGTGGTTGCGATTCTTGTGTTTACTTCTCAAATTGGCTAACATCCTCCTCATATTATTCCTTGCTTAGCCACTGTAGACATAGTGGTAGTGGTATCTCCTAAACCTGCCCAACAATTTCAGGTTTTAAGTACTCAAACTTCCTCAAATTATCCACAACTTCATCTGCAATATGTTGGGAAGTCAACTCTACATCTACCTCAAGCTTATTATCCAATTACTCTGCTTTCCCCCGATGGTTCTTTATGCATGCCAACAACTCATTTTGAGATGCTAAAATTTGTTTCATCAACTCTTCCAAGTTGCCAGTTTGAGTTGTGGCCTATATGCTTTGTTTTTTCTACTGAAACTACTGTCGGTTGGTCCACGGTTGAATTTATGACTGATTGAGCCCAGTTCGATTGCAGTAGTTTATATAATTTTTCCTTTAAGCATATCCCACTAACAATACTTAATCGGGGTTGAAAACACACATATCTTCAAAGTGTCCACTTTGACCACAAATCATACACCATATAGAATCATCATCACTTGAAAACCATCTATCTGTGGCAGACATCTCAAGAAGAGTGTGATAAGGAGAAATAAAAGAAAATAAAAAGTATCTAATAAATCAAAACTACTTACAACACAATATAGAAAAACAAAAAATAAGATAGTTGCCTAATTACAAGTCCTCAGAAATGGAATCAAGAACTTGACAGTGCCCAAATACACACGCAACTGTACATGGTCATTCAAGTAGTAATGTGGCTTCAAGGAAGACCAAGTATTGATCTCTCAGGTACATGCATTGGCCGCTTATCCAATTCTAGTTTAACCAATTGAGGAAAGTAGAAAATAGTGTTTTAAAGTTGTAAATTAAAACATAGACTAAACTAATGTAAAAAGTAATGACTTAGGACAATCTATGGATAGAAGCCCCGGGTAAAGGCATATGAAAAATCATACTACGTTGTTGCACTTCATTCATTAACTTTCTTATCTTGGTTGTTGATTTTTAGGGTTAATTGTATGATTATGGTTTCCCAATCTATAATCGTTTAGCTATGTTGAACCTTACAACTACATCAATGAGCGGTAATGTAATAGTTAACTTAAGTTCTTTACAAATATCATCCTACATGTGAATCAAGTAAGGAATCTAAGTACATCTCTGTCCTAGATACTAATTTGAATTCCTAAATTTATAAAGAATCATAAATCATACTTTGCTTATTCCCTTGTTCTATCTCCCTATTCCCTCTTCTAAGATCATAAGGATTACAGTTGATGTATTCTAAGGGTAGCTAATCCTTAAAATAGTTAAAACAAGAATAAAAAAGCAACCAGTAATGATAAGGAAATCAACAAACTTAATTCAACACGAAAGTAATCATGATCTTAGGCTTAATCCTGGAAAGGAATTTTTAGCCTCTAATGGACATATTCATCCTCAAATCCCTTGGAATCATTATAAAAACCATAGATAAACAAAATTAAAGAATGATAAAACCTAAATAATATGTAGAGAAGCCTCCACTTTTGCAAAGACGTCCAAAAGTATGTAAAAACATGATATAACATGTATTTATTGTAACACCCTAAGAGCCCATCCCAAGATGTCATATGGTGCTCAAGGCCACACGTGGCCTCAAGCTAACCCTCCAAACTTGTCACCAATTTCAAAAATTATTATAGAGAAAATCATGCTAAGATAAAGAGGAATAACTATGTCATGAACATACTAAAACATGGAATAGTACTGCCCTGTACAAACCAAATACTGGAATCTTTGTACACACTGGTACACTAGTCTGACAAACCCTCTACTTCATAGGAATGAGGAGCGATTGGGATAGATCCCCAACTGACTCATACTGAACTAAAATTAAACAACCATCTATTAATAAGACAAAATTGGAGACAAAGGTCCTCAAAACATGAGGACTCACCAACTGCAGAAGTGTAGAGGAAGGTACTCAAAGATCACTGTCGCTACTAAGATTGAGCACCCGAATCTATATCTTGAGGAAATATAGAATAAAAAAGAGTATAAGGGCCAGTACTTGGGAAAGTACTGAGTATACAGGGGTGGATGCAACATTTAAATTAAATCATAAATGTATAAGAAAATCATGCATGCTGACAATAATAATTCTCTTTGCTTGAATTATGTGAAATATTTTTCTCATAAATCATCAGTAGTAATACATGCTTCATAAATCTTGTAAATCATTTATCTTAACTCAAGCTCTTTAACTCATGACTTAGAGTGACTCGGTAACTCAAGAGACTTTAATCATTATGGACGTGGGAGTTTCTTACAACCGACATGACTACACCATGTGAGCCATATGGAGTCCAACGTTTTACCCTCCTAAGAAGAGAACCCAGTATTGGCAGGGGTGTCGTACTCTTACCAGGGAGTACAACTTCAATCTCAACATCACAATCTCGTACTCGACCTTTGGCCCAGAATTATCAACATCAATCCTACGGTGGCACGTAGTTCTGGAGAAATACCAAATTTCTTGCTCGATGCTAAATACTCCTCCCAAACTCAGCTTAGAAGCATTAGGAAATCCACGTTAATCAATATCAACTCAAGGGTCTATCATGATGACCAAAACAATAGTATATCTCATCGATAAATCATATACGACTTTGGATTCCAAACTCGACTCAAATTCAAAAAATGTTTCTCAATATAAAGTATATTTGCTTATCAAATCATTTCAAATGCCAAAGCTTCAAGGAAACATCAGTAAACTCATTCATGACTTTCAATTCAAATATCGACATATATATATTCAATTGTCAAATTTCTCATAGAAAGGCATAACTCATGACACTTGTATTAAAAGACTTAGAAATCATCAATACGTAATGACAATACAACTCATGGAATAAATTCTTAATTTAAGAAATATAATGGTGAAATAATCATAATTATCAAACTGATTCAACTCAAATATCATAAATCGTAAATAAAGAAATTTGGGTGTAAACCCACTAGTCAAATCATGTAAATCAGTAATAGAAAGTAAATTTTTAGGCACAAGAATGAAAGGAGTGTTCTTGTTCAAACCCCACATACCTTGGATTTTGATTTTGAAGATGTAAAAACTTGTTTGGAACTTCTTCTTAACACTTTTGAGCCAAGATCCTTGATGTCTTTGACTTGGAGAACTCATTTTTTGAATCACTATGGAGGATTCTTGAATTTATTTGGAAGAAGATTGAATTTTTGATCTTGGAAGAAACCATAGGTTTCTAGATATTTCTTGGAAGATTAGAGAGAAAAGAGAGAAAAATGATCTTATCTTCTACACAGATATATATATATAGGGATTAAAAGGAGTGGAAATGACCAAAATGCCCTTTTGAAAAAAGTTGAAAATTGTTGATCGGCGCCTGTAATGGTCGACCTGATGGTCTGTCAGAGGGACTGACGTGTAATACCCCAATTTGCTAAACTGGAATGCTACACGGTGCCCAGACCCCGAGGGAACACAAGCTAACCCATGACTAATATTTGTATCTGTATACTACAAATCATAATATAATAATACAGCATACATTGAAACTATAAGGCCATAAGGTTCAACTGAATAAAATCATGTGGGCAAATATGCCCAAAATAACTAACTAAACGTAAATCTAAAAGCCTCTAAACTGTTTGAATAAGGAGTTGAAGGAACATGTATCCAACTAACTCCATAAAACTAAATGGAAGAATAAATAAATGAATCAAATCATATTGTCCTCGAATCAATGATGACTCACTGTGTCTCTGCGACTGGAATGCTACCGCTACTGCTGGACTGGAGCTCGTGTCTCGAAACCTATGGTGTAACATGAAAAGAAAGCACCATAGCGAAAATGCATTAGTACAACTGGAGTACTGAGTTTACGTGGAAGGTAGGCTGAACATAAAGGGTTTCATGCATGAACAACACTGACTGACTAATATAAACGTGAGAAACCAAACACACATATATAGAAACTGGGACCATGAATACGTGATAGCATCACCTGTAAGCTAATACATAGTTTACTGATAACTTTCATGACTGATACTAAAACTGATAACATAGACGACTGTATCTGATAGCCCTGATTATACTAAAATCTGAAGAATGCCCTGAGTTCTTTTACTGAGACTAATACTGAAACTGGTAATATGGATGATATCTGACAGTCCTGTATATACAGAAATCTGAAGAATGCCTTGAGTTCTTCTATTGAGACTGATACTAAAACTATGGGAAGTAGTGTTTAAGTGACATGCCCCATGTATACTATTATGGAAAAGCTGGGATCCAATCTCTTCCGCGACTGGAGGGGTATCACTACTGCGCCACTAGTAAGGGCAGCTGTGAGAACCCTATACTGGCAGGTACTCAAATAACAATGGTCGTAATCCTGAACTGAGAGGTTTAGCCACATCATAAAACCTAATCTAACGAGTTAAGATGTCTCAACCTACGCTGGCTACGTAGTTCAGGAACACAAGGATTGCTACTAGCGGGTGAGCTCCCACCCTTGGGTTCACTCGGTGCTAACCTCTACTCCCATATAGAGGGATAGGACGTTCATAACTAACTGTGCATGACTTAATTTTACTAAATTCAATTGACTGGTGGAATGTTACTAATATCTGACAACTGACTAAGATCATGAGGTTTTCCTGAGTCACATAATTGACTAAAGTTTATGGAATCAAAGCTTGAGTTCGGATATCGTAAAACATGACATAGATCTAGGCCGACAACTGTAGTTTTGGGGTACCAGGACTCGATGGAAGAAAACTGTCACACATAACTGACTTGATCATAAAAGTAGAGTCCATAATTTATAGTATCATAAGTAGGGATCTCATACTACGCATGGTTATCAACAATGTATTGCATAGAAAGGATTTCATATCACATGGAAGTACTTGCATAATCTTAATATCCAGTTCGTTGCATAATCATATTGGCAACACATACTAATAGCATGGAAGTTCATTTGGATTGAATGGTTATCATACATCTTGTTCATAAGTAGAATTTTCAAGTAAACATAGCATAATCTCATAAGAATAGTTCATGAGTATTCCAACAACATTTACAAGGCACATTATCAACATAGAAGTCATTGGAACATAAGGGCATATCATGAATCCTTCACTTAGTCACAATTTAGCTATATTGCATGATTTCAAGTGTCTTAGGAATTTTATCAAACACCTTACATGACATAGATCAAGGCACACAGCTATAGTTTTTGGGTACAAGTACCCCCAGAACTCAATGGAAGAAAAGTGACACACTTGGCTGACTTGATCATAATAGTAGAGTCCATACTTTATAGTATCATAAGTAAGGATCTCATACTATGCATAGTTATCAACAATGTATTGCATGGAAAGGAATTCATATCACATGGAACTACTTTCACAATCTTAATATCCAGTTCGTTGCATAATTATATTGGCAACACAGACTAATAGCATGGAAGTTCCTGTGGATTACATGTATCGCACATCTTGTTCATAAGTAGGATTTGCAAGTAAACATAGCATAATCTCATAAGAATAGTTCATGAGTATTCCAACAACATTTACAAGGCACATTATCAACATAGAAGTCATTGGAACGTCAGGGCATATCATGAATCCTTCACTTAGTCACAATTTAGCTATATTGCATGATTTCAAACTTCTTAGGCATTTTATCAAACACCTTACATGCACATCTTAAGCATAGGTGGATTCATCAAATTATACATTATGAACAACCAAATTTAGATGTTTCCAACTCATATGATATCATGAATTCACAAAAACATATAATGAGTCCATCTTGGGAATCACCTAATATCAAAAACATGATCATCAACACTCAACAATATAGAAATCATACTTTATAATAAAAAAGAGAAAAACAAACAAGCATCAACATGGGTATGATCATATCACCACAATCAACTAAGATTTTGTATTTTAAAGATTGACTCTTGAACTCCACGGATGAAAAGAATCCGTGGATGAACACTACGCATACCATAGAAGAAAGATTCTTGATGATTGACGGAGAAATTTCCTTGAAATCGGATCTTCAAGCTTAATTATGCAACTCTATTTGTTTTTCTCCTTTAGTTCTCTTGCATGACGATCTTTGAGATGAAAAAAGGGTTGCAATATGTTTAGAAGATATATATTTTGTAGAGTTCAGTTTAGGGACGTGTAAAGAGTATTTAAAGACTTAATTACCTTTAAAATAACTCAAAACGGAGTGTTTTTTACACCAGGAATTGACTTAGGCGTCTCCTAACCAATCGCCTATGCTTGGGTTTGGAGGCTCCTAACCTATCGCCTATTCTTGTGTTGGGCGGCGCCTAACCAATCACCTATGCTTACTGTCCCTCACGAAAATGGGTATAACTTTTCACTCGGGTATTGGATTAAGGCAAAATTAGTATCGTCGGAAAGATAATTAGATTTTCTACAATTTGGAGGATCTAAATCAGCAAAAATACCATACTAACATCGATTTATAATCGTTCAAATATAAACCTTGTAAAATCGAACACTTAAACTTGATGGATTCAAAATCTGTTAGCTTGTATTACCTTGAGTGACTCATATAAACATGCTTAATGAATCATAATCTATCTTATCACTAGGATATTGATTGTAAGTCATATACTCAAGTATGAATCACAAGATAGGATATTTCATACGTAGGAATACTTTTTCACTTCCTATCTTAGAAACATGTCGGGTATTACAATATCTCCCCCTTGGGAACATTCGTCCTCGAATAAGAATTTACTGAGAAAGGATATAAGATAATAGAACATGAACTGAACATGAAGAACTAAAACTTGATCTCATCACTGACATACTAAATATACTGAACTCGTCCATATCTGATGCATGGACAATTGATACATGAATGCATGACTGAGTATGAAACGGTTAATAGGTACCAAGTTTATACTGGAAACATGAACGTGAAACTGAATAAGCTTAAGGAGAACTGTTACCTTGAGTTTGATCTGACTTGGCGGGGAAAAGGTAAGGATACTTGGTACGCATATCTACTTCTTCTTCCCAAGTAGCTCACTCATGAGTGTAATTTCTCCAAAGAACCTTGTCTAGAGGGACTTCTTTGTTCCTCAATCTACGAGTCTGATAATCTAAGATTTTGACTTGAATCTCTTCATAAAAGAGTTTGTTCTGAATGTTGATGCACTAAATAAGGACAAAAACGGTTGGATCACCTATGCACTTCTTTAGCAAAGAGACATGGAAGACTGGATGGACTGAGGCTAGATCTGAAGGCAACTCAAGCTCATAAGCTACCTTCCCAAAGTGACAAAGAATTCTTAAGGTATGACATACCGGGGACTGAGTTTCCCATTCTTGCTAAACCTCTTCACTCCCTTCATAGGAGAGATCATAAGATACACCTAGTCATTGACATCAAACTTGAGATCCTTTCTACGAATATCTGCATAGGACTTCTGTTGGCTCTGAGCAGCCCAGAGTCTCTCTCTAATCAACTGAACTTTCTCTAAGGTATCGAATACTAAGTGAGGACCTATGATTGAGTCCCCAATAACTTCGAACCAAATTCACTTCCTCAATTTATCTAAACTTGGAACACATAGACGACCCTAACAAGGAAGAACACCATCTCCCCCTTAGGAGAAATCCTTGACTTTTTGATTTTGTACTGACTCTTTGAGCTTGATAATGCTAGGATCCTTGTCTTGTTTATGTTTCACCTCGGAAACTAGAGATGACTCTGAACTACTATGAACAGATACACCACCCTCTGAAGAATCGACTAAGCGAACGCGTAGGCTGGTAAGCTGATGGATCTCTTGAGCCATCTTTTTCTTACTATCCTCAATGTGAGAAATACTACCCTCTAAAGAACACTCATGTCGTAATCCTTCAAGAGCTCTAACCACCTTCTCTGGCGAAGATTCAAATCTTTCTGGGAAAAGACATACTAAAGGCTTTTATTGTCTGTGAAGACATCAATATGAACTCCATACAGATAATGCCTCCAAATCTGCCAGGCAAAAACTACCGCTGCTAACAAACGATCATAAGTAGGATAATTTTTCTCATGTGGCTTTAACTGTCTGGAGGCGTAGGCTATGACCTTACCATGCTGCATGAGGTGACAACCTAAACCCACTCTGGATGCATCACCATACACTACAAAACCATCTAAACCATCCGGAATAGCTAGAACTGGAGCAGAGGTTAGTCGAGTCTTCAACTCTTGAAAGCTCTTCTCGCATGAATCTGACAACTGAAAGTTAATCTTCTTCTGAGTCAATCTGGACATGAGAGATGAACGAAAAGAAAATACGATGACAAACTATCTGTAATAGCTAGCCAAACCCAAGAAACTCCTAATATCTTATGGAGATACGGGTCTGGGCCAGTTTCTTACTGCCTTGGTTTTTCGAGGATCTATTATAATGCCATTATCAAAAATAAAAAGGCCAAGGAATGCTACTGATCTTAGCCAAAATTCGCACTTGCTGAACTTAGCTAATAACTGGTGATCCCTGAGGGTCTGAAGAACAATCCTGAGATGGTCTGCATGATCACGCTCTGTGCGAGAATAGACCAGAATATCATCTATGAAGAATATGACAAACATGTCTAAGTTCTACTTGAACACACGGTTCATCAAATACATAAAAGTTGTAGGGTCATTGGTAAGACCAAATGACATGATTAAAAATTCAAAGTGACCATACCGAGTACAGAAACCGAGCTTTGAAATGTCACATTCTCTAACTATGAGCTGATGATAGCCTGATCTGAGGTCTATCATAGAGAAGTAACTATCACCCTAAATTTCATCGAATAGATCATCAATCCTGGTAAGAGGATATCGATTGTTGACCATGACCTTGTTGAGTTGATGGAAATCAATACATACCCTGAGAGAACCGTCTTTCTTGCGCACGAATAATACTGGCGCACCCCATGGGGACACGCTGGGTCTGATGAATCCCTTATCTAAAAAATCCTTCAACTAATCTTTTAGTTCCTTGAGTTTTGCTTGTGCCACTCTGTACGGCTGACTTGGAGCAAAACTGTGAACGGTTTCCTCCATCTGACTTGTGTTCACTCGGTGCTAACCTCTACCTTCATCTGGAGGGACTATACATGAATAACTAACTGTACATGACTTAATCTTATTGAATTCCGTTGACTGGCAGAATGTTACTGATATCTGACAACAAACTAAGACCATGAGGTTTTCCAGAGTCACATGATAGACTGAAGTCTATGGAATCATAGCTTGGTTTCGGATATCGTGAAATATGACATGGATCTAGTCACACAGCTATTGTTTTTGGGTACAAGTACCCCCAGGAATCTATGGAAGAAAACTGACACACATGAGTGACTTGATCATAAGCGTAGAGTCCATAATTTATAGTATCATAAGTACGGATCAAAAATGTATTGCATGGAAAGGATTACATATCAGATGGAATTACTTGCACAATCTTAATATCATGTTCGTTGCATAATTATATTGGTAACACATACAAATAGCATGGAAGTTCATGTGGATGGTATGGTTATCATAGATCTTGTTCATAAGTAGGATTTGTAAGTAAGCATAGCATAATCTCATAAGAATAGTTCATGAGTATTCCAACTACATTTACAAGGCACATTATCAACATAGAAGTCATTGGAACGTAAGGGCATATCGTGAATCCTTCACTTAGTCACAATTTAGCTATATTGCATGATTTTTAGTTTCTTAGGCATTTTATCAAACACCTTACATGCACATCTTACGCATAGGTGAATTCATCAAATTATACATCATGAACAACCAAATTAGATGTTTCCAACTCTTATGATATCATGAATTCACAAAAACATATAAAGATTCCATCTTGGGAATAACCCAATATCAATAACATGATCATCAACACCCAACAATATAGAACTAATAATTTATAATGAAAAAGAGGAAAACACACAATCATCAACATGGGTATAATCATATCACCACGACCAACCAAGCTTTTGTATTTTGAAGATTGATTCTTGAACTCTATGGACGAAAGGAATCCATGGATGAACACTACTCATACCTTAGAAGAAAGATTCTTGATGATTGACAGAGAAATTTCCTTGAAATCGGATCTTCAAGCTTAATTATGCAACACTGTTTGTTTTTCTCCTTTAGTTCTCTTGCATAATGATCCTTGAGATGAAAAAAGAGTTGCGGTATGTTTCGAAGATATATATTTTGTAGAGTTCAGTTTAGGGACGTGTAAGGAATATTTAAAGACTTAATTACCTTTAAAATAACTCAAAACGGAGTGTTTTTGACACCTAGAATTGACTTAGGCGGCACCTAAGTGATCGCCTACGCTTGGGTTGGGCGGGGCCTAACCAATCACCTATGCTTGGGTTGGGCAGTGCCTAACCAATCGCCTATGCTTACTGTCTCTCATGAAAATAAGCATAAATTTTCGCTCGGGTATTGGATTAAGGCTTTATTGGTATCATTGGAAAGCTAATTCTATTTTCTACAATTTTGTGGGATTAAATGAGCCAAAATACCATATTAACATCGAGTTATACTCGTTCAAACATGACCTTTGCAAAGTTGAACACTCAAACTTGATGGATTCAAAAACTTTTAGCTTGTATTGCCTTGAGTGACTCATATGAACATGCTTAATGTATCATACGCTATCTTATCACTAGGATATTCATTGTAAGTCATGTACTCAAGTATGGATCATAGGATAGGAGATTTCATACGTAGGAATACTTATTCAGTTCCTAGCTTAGAAACATGTGGGATATTACATGACGGTCCTCCAAATTGTCCGTCACTCGAATACAAAAACTCGAACATTCTGCCTGGATGTGACAGTTGACCTGACGGTCCATAAGAAAAGTTATGGTCTACCAAGTCGTCCATCACTTGAGGGCCAGAAATGAGACATTCTGTCTCAGTCTTACGGGCACCTTGATGGTCCATCAACTTTGTGATGGTCCACCACTTTGACTATCATACGACATCCCAAAAATGGAGATACTGCCTTGGCTTGACAAGACACTTGATGGTCCATCAAGGACCTAACGGTCTACTAGGTTGAACGTCGAACCAGGGTGATCCGATAGCATTCAGTAAAATGACCATAACTCACTCATCCGATGTCGTATTTCGTTGAAATTGGTATTGATAGAAAGATTTTTTAATGATATACTTGATAAAAAGTGGAAATTAGAGAAATACAACATGGTTTAAACTTCAATCACTTTAGAAGTCATAAATATCCATTCAAAAGGACAGATTTAAGCTTAAGGAATGATCGAGGTAGTACATATTCAGTGTAGGAGTTGGCCAAGAAAACCTTCAGATGTTGAGAATGGGATTTAGTGGAGCGGAACCATTGGTATCTCCATACTCCAGGTGGGGCGGCGCCTAAATATCTCCCAGGCTCTCTAGAATTTGCTCTCTGAAATATGGTTAAGTGTTTAGTCTCCCCTCTTGAACGCTTGTCTTGTGGCATCTTTCTTATGAATTCCAAACATTAATAACATTAAAAAATCATCATATTCATCTTAAAAATTATCTTACACAACAACACGGCATGAATTAAGAAGAAAAGACAACACTACATCTATTACAACGAATCAAAACAAGAGCTAAGCTAAGCTAGTTTGCATTGATTTTTAACTTATTGTTCAACCTGTATACTTATTTTAATTGAACTTTGCTTATTAACAACACTTTATTATACTCATAATAACACATAAAGACAATTTGGACACTTTCAACACAATAGAATCAACAGAAATTAACTAGAAATGCACCTAGCTCAAGCTAATAGCACTATTTTTCTGGGTTGAACTCTAAATGAATTTTTTGGCAAAAACTTGTTTGTAACTCACTCCTAAGATCATAAACACATGCTTCATCACTGTGATACATATTTATATCATTATCAACCCATATACAATATGAATTATCCTAAAAACAAGGCTAAAAAGGCTAGAATAATGACGTTAGAATGCATAAATACAACCAACATCAATTTTATTAGCATAATCAGCTCACAAAACATCCTACATCATAATACACAAAGCATTAGAGAACAACATAACACAATATCAAGCACAACAAACTTAAAACAAAAACTAAGACTAGGCTAGTTTATATTAATCTACAATTCATTGTTTCAACTCTTGAATTAATCAAATTGAACTTTGAATATTCTAAAAAAAAGTTGTTCTATATATAATTCCACATTTAAACCATTTGGAACTCATTAAACATAATGGAATCCACTGTGATCAATTAGACACACACGTAGCTCAAGCTAGTAACAATAGTTTTCTCGATTGAACTCTGAATGACAAAATTATGCATAAACTTGTTTGTAAACACTTTTAACCATTGTAATCACATCCTTGAACACTTATATTATTATTTATATCATCATCACACATAAAGCATATGAATTATCCTCAAAACAAGGCTAAAAATTATAGAATAGTTATAATAGAGTGCATAAATACACCCAACGTCACCACCCCACACTTAAAGCCTTGTTCCTCTTCGAACAACTTTTAAATCTAAGTATCATAAGCTTAGGATAAACTTCACGTATACTACATGAAAGATACTCAAACTAGTACTATAATGAATACACAAAATGCAAGTTTCTACGTAAAGCATGTTAGGTACACAATTGATAGTTCACAACACTACTTACAAACATCCTAGCCTCAAGAATTGACTACACAAGTGGAAAACTTATGCATAGTGCTCAATCAAGGATATCGTACAAATCACCAATATTCATCAAACATGTGCCCCTCACAATAAGAGAGTTACCCATAATCACTCATATAAAAGCATTTTATAACATAATGTGTACAAGAGTAAAATTTCTCTAACTCTCACAAGTTACACACAATGACCTTTCCCTTAGTGTACTACTCTACTAATATAAGAATGTTAAACCTCAGGATCAAGTAGGTCTTTATAGGTTGTAATGCAAGCTAATGAACGGGTTAGAACTATTTTGGAATTATACTGACTATCTCTCCTAATCTCTCTTATTCATCACTCTTATTAAACTCTAACAACAAAATCACAAAACTTTTGTATACCTCTTTTCTTTTTTTATTTTCATCCCATTTTATTAAACTCATTCTCAACACTATACTGCGAGTATTCTATGTACAACTCAATTTATTTGAACAAATTTTTAGTATTGTTATTACTTCACTCACCAATTTAACACATAATAATATTTATTAACACCAATATCCATCACTTTGGGATTTCAATTTCAACTTTTCCTTCTTCAATTTCACACCCCTTAACTCAATAATTTTACACTAAAGCACTTAGGAGATATGGATCAAATTAATGTTTATCAAAGAAGGGATTAAGCTACATGTAAGGCTGCCAAAGAAAAAGCTAAAGGCTCAACAGGGCTTACTAGGATTATGCACAAAGGTAGGTCACACAGACATTATAACACAAGGCTATCAATAAATGTCATATCATCTCCTAAACCCATACTCTTTATTGTTTTGCACACACAGCAGGCAAGTTGTTGACATCACATACAACAAGGAATATACAACCAACTCTCAACCAGACAATCACATGAATTAAATGTTATGCCAATAAGTACAAGAGGCATAAATATAATCCTAAGAGTCTCAAAAGTAGTAAATCACATAATCAACATGCTTTTACAACCAAAACACTTGAATCATGCAATCACTTATAGCACCAACAAGAATATCTCACTTATTCGCAACACGAAAAATTTTAAATTTACCCTAAAAATATGAATTTCCCCACCCACACTTAAAAATCTACTTTGTCCCAAAAGTAGACTTAAAAGTGGAGATAGAAATACTGCTTGAGGCATCAAGGCCTAGCTAGTAGTATTTTTGAACCTCAAGAGGGTTTGAAGACCCACACACAGTGTTCGCCATGCTCACTTGCATAGGTTTTCCGCTACTCGGACTTACCATCAACTTGTGACTCAACAAAAACAAAAACAAGTTAAGTAAAAACTAAAATCAAAAAATATAAAACATACCTACTTAACTTTAGTTTCCTCCCAAGCAGTGCCTGATTTAGTATTAGGCATGACCCAACTATTACTCAACCAGGTTTGTTCATTATTTTCCTAACTTTTGGAGGACATCTTACTATTCATTTCTGACCTCTTAACTGTGCACTCTCAAGGTCAGCAATTTTTTCAACTATAGCCTTTTAAGTCTCATCAATCTGCATCATGTAAAGCTTAGGTGTTTATGGCTTAGGGTGCTCAATGGGGAAGTTGGAAGAGGTGTTTTGTAGAATAGACTCCGCCACCCCTCACTTATCCCCTTCAATCGCAGTAATCATTCACAAGTCCTTGTACTGGGATAGTGTCTTAATCAGTTTCTATATTTTAAAAACCGACTCTTTATCCTACAACCTCATTGTGAGCATACCCTCTCTCACATCAATTAAAGCTTCTCTTATTGCTAAAAATAGATATCCCAAGATGATTGTTACCTATTCTTGTGCCTAAAAATCAAGAATAATAAATTCAGCAAGAATAATAAATTTAGCAACCTTTATAAGGATATCCTCTATCACTCCTTCAGGATGAGCTATGGTCTTATTTTCCAGCTGCAGTAGCATAGAGCTCAGTTTAGGCTTTCCTGAGCCTAATGTATTGAATAAAGATTGGAGCATCAAGCTGATAATCTCCCCTAAATAACTAAGTGCCTTAACCACCTCGTTGTTGCCAATATGAATGGGGAGAGTGAACTTCCCAGGGTCTTTAAGATTTTTAGGTATCTTTCTAGGAACCATAAAATTACACTCCTTAGTTATTTCTAGTCCCCCTATATCTTGCAAGTTAACTTTGTTGGGTACCACATCCCTTAAGTACTTAGTTTACTCGGGCATTCCCTGTAAATCATATAAAAGAGGTAAGTTAATGTATACCTCTCTAAATGGGTCACAAAACTACTTAAACCACACATCCTTCTTTACCTTTATATCTTTATGTGGGAAATGTAGTCATGAGATCTTCTTCACTTCTTCAAAAAAAATTTCAATTGAATACTTAGACATCCTCGACTTTTCAAAAACTTGGTCATTTACCTATTTAGTACTTGAATCATCATCCACTCCTTAGTTGCCTTTGAAGGTTCTCCTTAAATCTCTCTACCACTCCTTCAAGTGATTTTCATAACTTGTTTTGGATTTTTTGTATCTCCTGGCAAACCACCTTGAGGCCTGGTATTTAGTATCTATTGTAACGGCCCTAACTACAACTTTAAGCTTCTTGTGGCTACTTGTTGGTTCCTTACATCTGTAGCCAACTTTGTTTGATCAATTAGAATTTGTTTCATCATCTCTTCCAAGTTGCTAGTTGACTCATTTCCTTATGCCTATGGTCGCTGAATTTGCTACATTTGGGTGTTTTATCTCTAATTCGGTGGATGAGTGTGCCACATACATCACAAACTCAGGATTAGTAGCACATATAGTTGCTGAATGGCTACTGTTGCTACAAACCTCACACCAACCACTGGTCTACTGAACTGCATTAAATAATGTTACAGGCTTTCTAGTTCCAACTTTCAAGATATTGAACTGGGTGTTTATCAAATTTTGTAATAGAGCAAACAGAGCTGATAAAGCAGTGTATTTTTCCACCTGTAGCACACCTACAAATTTCATCGTGGCACTCATAGAATTACCATCCACTCTTGATTTCCTTGTGTGATGCGGTTTAATAGGGTGTATAGGTTATCATAAGTCAAATTGAACGCTAACCACCTACAGCTAAATATAGAAAAGATTTTGTGCTATGGTTAAGTACTTCTATAAAAGTATGACCAAGTACCTCATTGGATTGTTAATGATGTGAATAGTACCTAAGAAGTGCCTTAAACTACTCCCAAGCATGATAGAGGTTCTCGTATATCCTTTGTTTGAAGCTGACTATCTAATAATGAAGTTTTGCAATTTTGTCTAATGGATAAAATGTGATGCGGAACTTTTGGGTGAAGTCGTCCCACGATGTGATTGAATTTGCTGGCTCAAAGTTTAACAACCTTTTATCTTCCCTAATAAGTAAATAGGGGAAGAGTTAAGCCTGACATAATCAACATTCATATATATCAGAATGAATGTGTTAGTGATCTCATTGAAATTATGCAAGTGGACCTTTGGATCTTCATGTGCAAGCCCAGTAAACTGTCCACTACTAATCAATAGCTACACCATATTGTTCCTTATTTTGAACCTCCCTCCAGCAGCTAATTTCTGAAAAGGTAAGGTCAGATTTATCGAAAGTGGGATTGCTACTTCTTTAAATGTCCTATAGGTTGCTTATTTATCAGCCATAAGAGGACGATTATATTGATTATCTTTAATATTTGGAAACCGGGAAAGTAGGATTGCTTCTCTACTTCATTAATTGAAGGGTTACTCAGGTTTAGGGAATGGTTCAACCAATTACCGATCCCTTGTCATCTTACTACTTTGAAAATCTATTTCCTACAAATATAAAACCAAGACCAAGCATAAAACACCAAAGTAATCTAAAAAGCAAAACAAAAAATAAAACAGTTGCCAAATAACAAGTTCTCGACAACGGCGCCAAAAACATGATAGCGCTCAATCGCACACGCAAGTGTACTTGGTCTACCTAGTATTATAGTGGCCTTCAAGAAAGGTGAATATCGATCCAATTGAGACTCTTTCTAAAAACTGTTCAATTTTAGTTCACAATTCATATTCAACTGATGCAGGAGTAACCAAAAGACAGTTTAAAATTTCTAAACTACTATGGATATTATGAACTAGTATGGTCTCCTCCCCTCTAATCGTTTACCTAATATCGACATTACAACTGTGTAATTGAGCGGGGATGTATAATCCAATTAGGAGCTTAAAGCTATCATCCGACATGTGAATCAAGTAGGGTTTCTCAGTACATCCCTATCCTAGATGCTGATTCAAATTCCTTATTTAATTAAAGAATAAGAACCCTAATTTGTTCATCCTCACATTCTATCTTTTTATTCCCTCTCCTAAGATCTCAAGGTTGATAAAATATGTATTCTAAGGGTGATCAATTCTTATAATAATTAAAATAAGGATAAGAAATCAACCAAATGTCATAAACAAATTACACAAAATCAATTCAAAACAATAGTCTTCATGTTCTTGGCTTTAACATCGGGAAGAGAGTTCCAGGCCACTTATAGTCATAATCATCGTCCAATTAATTGTATAAATGATCAAAACTATAAAGAACCTAAATCAATGAATGAAAAACCTAAAAATAAAGGTACAGCAACCTCTCAAATTTTCTAAGACGTCGAAAGATTATTTATAATGTGTGTACATGATATATTTATAGTAAAGTAGAAAGCGTAAGCCTTGTAGGATAAAGATAACACGTTTTGCCGTAGTTGAAGTATGTAGTACGTCGCGTTGCTTGTTCAACTTGACAAGAGGATTAAACTCTGTCCACCATATTATTCCCTAGTGTGATTCATACCATGACTTATGGCTCACGGTGAGCCACTCATACACGGATCTAACTTTGGCGACCAAGTCTAAAATTAAGCTAAGGAAAACAAAAACCAAATTATCCCTATCCAACAATATGACTCATACCATTCAAGTCGTACTCATTCCAGTGAAAAAAATCTATCCCACCAGCCAAAACTAGTTAGCACACGACAGGACCATACTATTCGTACCCCAATATATGACTCATATCCATGAGTCATATTGGGTCCATACACAAGAATTCCAAGAAATTTTCTTAGGGTCAAATCGTGGGGTGTTTCTGTCTCGCCCACTAGGAACATTAATCGCCGAATGATGAATAAGGTAGGGGTAACCAAATGCACGAGTCATATGCATTATCAAATATATTTCAGATATTTAACAATGTTTTAAAACAAAGAACCAAAAATGCTAATCTTTTCTTTAACAAACTCAAAAAATAAAGATGTGTTGAAGACAAATACTATCTACACAAATCCCAAGAGATAAAATAGATGTAAATACTTGGACTTCATGTCTTCTTCCGCTTCCTATGTAGTTTCTTCCATTTTATGGTGCCACCACAAAAACTTAACCAAAGCCACGTCCTTGGTTTATAAGCGGCAAACACGCCTATCAAATATCTCAACCGAGACCTCTTCATAAGACAGAGAGTCTGAGATACCCAACCCCTCTAATGGAATAATCAAAGAAAGATCACCAAGACATTTCCTCAACATTGAGATATCACATAATGGATACCTAGATAAAAGATCTATCATATAAATAAACTTGGCGCCTTGCGACTGATCAAATAAGTCATTTATCCTTGGAAGAGGATACTTTTTCTCGACCATTACCTTATTCAACTGCCTATAGTCTATGCACATTCGAAGGGAACCATCCTTATTGTGCATGAATAAACCTAGTGCACTACACGGTGATAAACTTGGTTGAATAAATCGGTTATCTGGAATTGTCTTATGTTGCGCCATGAGTTCCCTAAAGTCAGCTAGAGCCATTTAGTAAGGAGTAATTAAAATTAGGTGAGTGTCCGGAACTATATTAATACCAAACTCGATTTCCTTATCCGGAGGAATACCAAGAAGAATATACATAAAGACCTCAGGAAACTCATTTACCACCAGAAACGACTATAAAGAAGGACCTTCCGAGTTAGAACCTTTTACCTAGACCAAGAGATAAAGACAACCTTTTGATTTTAACCTCCAAGCTCTAAGATAAGAAATAAACCCCTTAGGAGCTAGGGAACCGCCCTCCCACTCTATAACTAGTTTACCAAGGAACCTAAAGATAACCTAACACATTCGACAATTCAAGAACCCATTACAAGAGTGTAACCAATCCAACCCTAGAATAAAATCAAAATACACTACATAAAATTCAAACAAATCCACCAAAGTCTACATACGACCAATAGATACCACACCCCCCAATAGTCTCTCTTTGCCACAACTAAGTCACCAACCAAGGTAGAAATAAAAAAAGGTTCCATAAAAACCTCAAGATCAAAACCAATACATACAGCCACAAATGGGGTCACATAAGAAAGAGTGGATCCCAAATCAATCAGCCAATACACATCATGAGAAAATAGTTGTAACATACCAGTAACAACATCAGGTGATGCCTCCTAAAACACTCTTAAAGCACTCTTAGCAATTGGATAATGCAATTACAACTTTGACCACTCCAAAAGCACTCTTACCAACTGGACAATTCTTAAGCATATAGCCTGGCTGGCAATATTTAAAATGCATATCCCTTCCTTTATCAAAATAACCCCGATGAAAATAACCATAGAACTTGCAAGGAGGCGTAAAGAGGGGGACTAACCCTTACACTCCAAAGATTGGGCTCTATATGCTCGAAAGTTATCAGCACCTTATTGACGCCTATCACTAGACTACTTTAGGTATGTAATGCTAGAAAAAGAGAAGGAACCACAACTCCCCCACTTCTTTTTTGGCCATTTACCTTCATCTCGACCACCTTGCAAGAGAGCACCTATCTTATAAGAAAAGTTTATCCTCTTACCCTGCTTATCTCCAAAATTTGCCTGTTTCTTCTTCTTATCCTCCACCTATTGCATATGAACAGTTAACCTAGAAATATCCATATCTTTGATAAGCAATGCAGTTTTTCTTTCTAAGATTAGATCTCGGATCAACCTAGAAGCAAACTTTCTTTTTCTCACCCTTATATCAGCCACCAATTCAGGAGCATATCTTGACATCTAATGAAACTTCAAGGCATATACCTTGACAGACATTTTTTCTTGCTTAAGATTCACAAACTCTTCCATCTTTGCTTCTCTCAACTCATGTCGAAAGAAATGATCCAAAAAATAACCCAAAAAGGCATCCCATAAGGACAACGCATCCACATTACCTCTATCCCTATCCCACTCTTCATACCACTAGTATGGAATATTTTTGACCTGATAAGATACAATGTTTACCCCCTCAACATTAGTAGACTGCATCACCCTAAATATCTTTTCTATGTCATCCAAGAAACCCTGAGGATCCTCTTTCACCTTCACACAAGTAAAAGTAGTAGTATTCAATTTTATAAAATGACCAACCCACCAGACACATCCCGCTTATCTTAAGAAGAAATAAATTTTGATATTATATGAATAAACTAGCGAAATTACTCATTATTCACTTCACCCTAAGGAGGACTAGTTGCAATCAGAGAAACTCTAGAACTATCAAGGATAGGACTATGAGATCTAAGATAAAATCCAAACATAGGAATATCCCATTAACATTTTCCATAGACAGGACTAAAGAATTTCCTTGTGTTCTAGATCATCGAGGCATGATCTGAAAAGTAAACAACCAAGGATTAGAGAAGAATTCAAGGATTTATACTCCAAGCTTGAAAATAAAATATCAAGAAAGTGAAACATTTCTAAATGCCTTGTAGCCTCTCTTTTATGAGTGTGGTGCACTACAAATCCTTAAAAATGACTCTACCATACATGGCTTTGTAAACTCCCAATTAACCATTAATCAAATACTTTAATAGCAAGATTATAATACCTAATCTGAGGCCTCATTGTAATGTGCATCCCAGGTCCAATCGAGATCAAAGACCACCTCGTTACCCATCCCAGCCTCCAGTCACCTACCTTGAGTTGGCTGAATTTTGAACATATAACATGATAGACTAACTAGACAAGGACTAACCTTGAGATAGGTATATTCCTATACTAACCCTACCAAGTTATTCTATCCACCAAATCATACCAACCAAACCCTTGAGCCTAACCAGTACAAAACCAAAGGCCATAAACCAAGCCATAAATAAAGGAGATCCAAAGCATAATATGATTAATCCCAAAATAAAATACGATGGAACAATAAACAATATCATCAATTGATATCAGCTGCAATACCAATAGTAATGTTAAGGCTGGAACTACTTCTAACCTTGCCCATTCTAACGCATTGGAGTACCACAAAGCCTGAAACCAAAATTATACCAAAATTTGATTGGGAATTTCCCCCAACCATATAAAAAACCAATATCCATAAATATGTCAAATTATGAAATCCCATACATGAAATGAATCCTTTCAAAATAATGGAAGCTTACCACTTAAATGCAAATACTCACCCCGAAGTCTAAATTGCTAAGAAGAAAGAGTGAAACGATTGACTCCTAAATCATGTGGGGATACCGCATTTGAAGATGGCTTTGTGAGTGAACACTAGCATGAAATCAGGATAAGGATAATGTAACACTATTTATAAAACTAAATAAGAACCATCTATGTGCACACAAACATACATATATATACAACCATGTCAGGAAAGGGAATCGGGTTTAGCATGCCTTTAAAAACTTTACCCAGAATGCATAACTTTGCCATCCTAAACCATCAACGGGCTATATGGGTTTAGCCCCCGCTAAAAAGGCCCTATACGTAAAGACGCATGACCAGGGATGAAAAACTTGAATGACTAGTAAATTTCCTAAAATATATACTCTAACATCATGCACACGATCACTAGCACAAAACCATATATCAGCAAATATGGTTTTCTAGTTTAGATGCACCCAAAACCTCGACCTTCAACGACTTTGCTATACATCCCTCCTTTAAGCCCAATTAAAACCATTATCAAGCACCAAAGCAAAGCATTAACTATTTATTAACCAGGGTTATTAGATAGTTATTTATTTAGTCCGACTATAACTTACAGGTATTGTCCTTAGCCAAACCTTAGGGTATTTACATGTTACTCTATGATTTCCAATTAACCAAAACCATGGATACCAAGGCCTTTCCAATCCATTAAAAACTATTTTAACCATTAATATTATTTAGGGTTTCATTTCCAAGTTTAAACGATGCATAAGTTTCGTTGAAAAACCACTATTATAGTGAAAACATTTATAAAGGCATTTTATCAAACACATTGGGGGTATAGAATTTCCAAAACTAAAGTCCATTACCAAAGAACCATTCCCATAAAACCGTTTATCTAAACTCACTATTAATGAATATAAAATCATAAGTAAAAATATGGGACAACCATAACCAAATGTTTTTAATTAAAATCCCCAAATCATATTTGAAAACTCTAAGTCATACAATATCCAAATCATAAAAACATTGTATACTACCATGCCTTTAATTGAAACTAACAATTACGGAACAGAAATGCCTTAAACTAAGAAGATGGTGGAGAGATATAACCAAGACAAAGACCAATTTACTCTTTAAGATAAAACCCTAACTTCCCTTGCCCAAAAATTTGAGAGAGGATTTAAGAGTGTTTTTCAAGTGTTTAAGAATAGAATAATAGAGCACATAACCTCCCAAGTTCAATCTAAGTCATGGGACCTTATCATGAATAGCCCCACATCAGTTGCAAAAATATCTTATCATAGAGATACGACTGACCATTATGAGTCGTACCTTCCCTGTATGAGTGGACCCACCACTCGTACCTTTGGCCTCCCACTTAGACCCAATACTATCCAAGTTATGAATCATCAAACTCAATTTGTATCCAAGTGTATGACTAGTACCCATAGACTATACCCCTAGCAGAATAGAATTCTAAGAGGATTGATCACTGTCTACCATATGAGTTTCTAGTATGATTCATAACTTAACTTACGGCTCAGGGTAAGCCACTCATACTCGGATATAAATTAGGTTACAAAGTCTAAGATTAAGCTAAGGAAGACCCAAAAAAACAATATATATCCAACTATACGACTCATACCATTTAAGTCGTACCCATTCCAATACAAAAATCAATCCCACCAACCTACACTGGTGAGCATACGACTAGACCATACAATTCGTACCCTAATATATGGCTCGTACCCATTTAAGGGACAAGAATTCTAGGAATTTTTCAAAGGGTAACGAATTGGGGTGTTTCATGTAAACTGGAAATCGATTAAAACATGAATACTATATGTAATTCTCAAGTTAAAAATGAATAGGCTATAAACTTATATTGAGGATCATGTATAAATACAGAGAATTAATGCATTAAGTTGCTAAAGGAATTCAAGATCAAGTAAAGCATGTACTAAAATTATTTATAAGATTGATATTATTTAGGAAAGTCATAGACCAAGCTAGGATAAGGTATATAGTTCATCCTCTTAATGTCGAGTACTCCATAACCAATCCTCGGATAGGAATTTCGTCTTAAAATAAGGGCATTTAAGACAACTACACCTATTATGACTTCAAAATCAGTATAATAGCCCAAAGTAGGCCAAATATACCTACAATACTTCCAACCCTAAAACTACATCCCAAACCTAGCATTGTATCATATCCATTCTATGAATTAGTTCAGCCTAGGAAGAAGGAAATAAGATTCAAATAAGGTTTTAAGAATTTCAACTTATGAGTCAAAACCCTCATCTAATCCCCAAACTTAAGTATTCAATATAAATTCATTCAATTTTTCTCTTTCTAAAAATTCTCTCTCTTCTCTATTGATTTTACCGTTATTATTTTTACCAGAATGGCCTCACAGCCACCGTTACAACTTTTTCAGCCACTGAACCAGTCTAAAAAGAGTACATTGATGATGCACAATCACCCCATAAGGAATTAATCATATATTCGTCTTGCAGCTCTTAGAAATTTTAAAAAAAACTAAAGCGATTGTAGGTGATATTTCTGATGAGCAGTAGGATATACAACAAAACATTATATCGGGTGAAAATTTAGATGATAGTAGAATATTTCCAAGTCGTGGAATGCATTCAACATGCAAAAATCATGCTAAAGGATAAATTTTAAGCGAATTTAACAAGGGTGGTGAAAAACTTTGACTATTCTGGTGGTGGTTCACGATCAAAATTGCACCACTGTTGAACAAAATCAAAAGGAACTAATGATAAAAATTTCTGTTGTGGTGTCTCAAAATACGAATGAGAAAGTCAACAATGCTACCAACGATGCACAAAATTTAGTTGTTGATCAATTTAAATGCCAAATAATCTCTACAGAGGTAAGGAATGATTTACAGTCAAAAGTCTCTATTGGTTTTGCTACTAGAAATTCCAATTTAGAAATTAGTATTTCTAGCCTTAATATTTCAAAATGTTTGGAAAATGTTTATTTGATGAAAATTCCCACAATTCCCAATGCCATTTGATGAAACAAGGTCTGGTAGTGCTGAAAAATTAAAATCCCCATCGAAAAACTATCTTACTTCAACTAATTTTTGTTCCAAGTCTATTTTACCAATCGATTTAGCCAGAGAAGGTGTTCTGATGAACAGAAAATAAGTGGGGCAATTGATTTCAACTAAAAATGATGTGGAGAATATTAATTTGAAAAAATCCACATCAAATCATTCCTAATGATCTTCTAATTTGAATAATAGGGTTTCAACAAATTTTGTTACTATTCATGAATCAAAAGAAAGAACTTCTGATACCAACAATTTTGAAGGTGCAAATATTGCGTCTGACATCTTTACATATTAATTTAGCAGATGTGTTATTATTCATGATTCTGAGGATGCAAATTCTGTAAAATCTGATCATAATAAGATTAGTGGTGATGTTTCTTCTTCCGAATTGATTCAACTGATCCTAATATTTCTAGTGATAAAAGTAAGAAGTTGGAGCCTAAGGGTGTGAAAAATGGCAAAAGCATTCAAAAAAATTATGTTGAGAGGGCTAGTCATGTTAATAATGCTTCTGATGATATGCCCAAGTCCATTCCTTATGTTACTAATAACGCTCCTTTGGTGGTGTCTAATAACTTTGGCAATGTTGATAGAAATGATCCCAAAACCATAGATTTTACTAGTAAATCCAAGAAAATAGGTGCAAATCCAAAAATGGAGAATAGAGACCAACGTCAACCTAATGCTTGGAATCATAAAGTCCTTCATGCTAATGCTTCTATTATTTCTCATGCCTTGGTGACTAAATTAAGGGCTCAAAAGGCTATGAAGGAGTATATTATTGATATTAGTCCTCCTAAAATTACTATCAAGCAAAGACTGCCAGCAGTTATATTTAAACCTGAATATTTTAAGCAAAAATTGGCTACGAGATGTAAATATACTCTTATTGGGAAATTTACAAAAACAATTCCCAAGATGGACATTATTAGGAAGCAATTTATTCTTCAAATTGAGCTAAAAGGTACTGTCAAGTTGACTCATTTCAATTCTAAACATCTATAGATCAACTTGGACAATTAATAGGACCACTCGGTGTTGTGGTCAAAAGGAATAATGTATATTGACGGACAAATTTTAAGTGTACAAATATGGACAACAATTTTAAGACCTGAGATTGAAATAGCCTTGGTTCCTATATGGGTTATTTTACCTGAAATTCCATGGCACTGCTATTGCATGGAAGTTTTAGCTCTGTTACTATCTTCAGTTAGTAAATACTTGTTCCTTAACCTGACAACATACAGGAAGACTAGATGAAGTATTGCTAAAGTTAAAATTCAAGTTGATTTCACTAGAGATAGACCTCTTCATGTGTGGATGGGATATGATAAAGATGAAAATGGTGAATGTAGAGGGAAGAATATGCAATATGAAGGGGTTCCTGATTATGGTTCATATTGTAAACACCCAGGTCAAACACCTGCAGTATGCACTATAAAAAGAATAGATGATGAAATAAGCAGAAAAAGGGAGTTGGAAAAAGCTAAAAAAACAAGGTCAAACACAGGGTATTACTGACAATAATAAAGAAAAATAAGTGCAAGATTAGCAGGTTCATAATAAGCAACAAAGTCCTTAGTATAATAAAGATACTGAAATATTCTGAAACAAGATAAATGACAAATTCAGTAAAGAAGAAATCGGAGAAAAAATCAATAACAACAAAAGGTACAGAAGCAGCTACCACAACATGGACAAAACTAGAAACAATAGCTGATCCAACAGCTACACCAATAGTAGGTTCAACAAAAAGAATAATACCTTGTACAACTATAATAGCATCATCTGGTATAACAACAAAATAAAGGTAATTTACAATATCACAATCATGGTAAGATGAAACAAGTGTATAGACCAATATCTCCATTTCCTCCAAAGTGTACAAATCAGCAAGTTCAGGTACAACAACTGATAGGTAAAACTGCAAACTTTACTAATCTATAATCCCAAAATTGTAATATTGATTCTAGAGTCCAGAATCAACAACCCTAACATCAAAAATCTACTATTATTTTTGTTAGTCCCAATCCTTAAAATCCCAACAAAAATACAATTATTCTAGCTCCCAACAAGGTAAAACAGGCTACTGGAAATGTGATCAACAAAGTGGATGGAGTACTTTAACATCACAATCATAAGGATGTTGATAATTTCCCTACAAATGGGGCCACAGGTATTGACTCAATGCTCTAAAAAACACACCTTAATAATTTTAATATGTAAATAGTTAATGTGGCTAAATTCATAAAAAATCAAACACAAAAGCATGGGAATGTAGAAAATGTCCTTGAAAGGACCTGAAGTATTGACTCAATGCTCCATCAACCCCACCCCATAGTTTTTACTAAAAATAAAGCTAATAAAGGTGAGGCTAGTGTAAACGAGAAAACTGCAAACATGCAAGAATAGGTTTCCAGGTAAAAGGGTGTTAATAATATTGTCAACCCTAGGAGAGACTCTAGAGCCCCTGCTACCACTATTGCCGCTGGTTTTGATGCTGAAATGCTTGATGTTATGAATCAGATTCTTGCAGATGGTACTTCTAGTAGTACTCATGAACATGACCTATTTAAGGTTGATGTCGATCCTGTGGATAAAATTCACGATAGTTAGATGGATGAACATGGTTTTGTTTTAACAAAATATCAGAGAGATGGTATGGTTTATGTGAATGATAAAGTTCTGAAATATGTTAGTGATAAGCCTCAGAAGGGTGCAGATAGTCCTATAGATGATGCTATTGGAGAGGTACACAAACCTCCTAATAATAAATTTTCTGCCAGGCTGAGCAAAAAGAGAAGAGTTGCTAATAAGAAAAAACTAGAAGCAGTGGCAATTAAAGATATTCAGAGGGAAATATTAAGAGCCTAAAATTTTTGGAAAACCTACTCAATGTGTTAAATCAGCATCCAATTCAAAAAAGATATGTACTTCGAATATTGTTATTGATTTGCCAACTAAAATGCAAGATGAATAGAGGGTTATTAATTAAGAAGATGAGGTTGATTATGATAATGTATCTATTCATGAAGATGAGAAGGAAAAAGAGAACAGTGAATATTTAATCAACGATTTTGATCCTACTACGAATACAAGTATTCATGAGGAAATTTAGTAAGTCATACAAAAGCAAGGTTTATACCCAAAAGAATAGAAACATAAAGCTAAAATCTCCAGAAGTACTTCTACAAGCAAGTCTGCTAACAGTGATAGGGTAGTTCTCACTAGGTCTCATGGTTTATTATGATTAGAAAGTTCATTTGGAATGCCATGGGTATTAATACCCAAGGTTCAATGGAAAGACTTAAACCTTTTATTAATATCTATCATCTCTCCCTTATTACCATTTATGAACCTTTTTTTAATAATTCTCAGCTTCATAATTTCAAAATTTAATTAAACATGGATAAGGCAGCCTGCAATGCTAATGGAAAGAAATGTATATTTTGGAATCATGACATCTAGAATATGATGAGCAACAAATCACTTGTATTATCAATCATGTAGGGTTGAGTCAACCATATACGATTACCTTTGTGTATGCCAAATGCAAGGACAGTTTGAGCGACCCCTTTAGGATAGGATGTTACATTTTTCTTCTATTAATGTGCCTTGATGTGCGTAGGTGATTCCAAAATGATTACTTTTATTGATGAAGAGTTGGGGGGGGGGGGGTTCCTTACGACATGAGAAAGAGCTTTGATTTTATTGGCGTTATTAAAGCTTGTGGTCTGATAGATATTGGTTTTAGTGGTCGGAGGTTCACCTGGTCAAGCTTAAGAGGGATCAATTTCAAAATTTGGAAGAGGTTTGATAGTGCCTTAGTCACTAAAGGTTGGCTAAACCAATTGTCCCTTACTACGAACACTTGACTTTCTTCTTTAGGTTCTGATCATTATTATATTTTGTTACAATGCAAGAAAGACATGAGAATTACATAAAATATTTTATGTTCTTAAACTGTTGGGTTAATAATAAATCATTCCTAAAAATAGTTGAGAACGACTGGAGCAGGCCTTATGTGGATTTTACATCAAAAAATGAAAAACCAACACTCTTAGTCACTAGACCAACAAGGAATTTGGTGATATTTATGCTAAAGTGAAAAAGTATGAAGATAAATTTAGAACTTCTGAAGTAGACATGATTCATAACAGTACTGATGAGAACAAGAGTAATTTGCACCATTTAAATATTGAATATATCATATTTCTGAAGCAATAAGAGTCAATTCTCAAGAAAAAGGCTCAATTACATTGGTTCAAGGATGGAGATGCTATTTCTTGATATTGTCCTGCTTTAACCAGAGCTAAGAGAAGGACGTTATTTATCCAATAAATCAAGAATAAAGAAGGCAATTGGGTACAAGGTGATGGTGAAATTTTGCAGCTGCCAGTGAACATTTTCAAGAGATTTTCACTGGTAAATAGGAAGTGACACAAAAAGATTACCTCAGTTGCATTTCCAGAATAGTCACTGCTGAACAGGACAACATTCTACATGAAGATCCTACTCTTGATGAGCTTAAAACTATAGTTTTCTCAATGAGTACTTATTCTGTAGCAGGTCCTGACGCCATGAATTGAAAATTTTTTTCAAAACTTTTGGAATATTAAATAACATGACCACTTAAAAGTTGTTCAAGCTTTCTTTTATGGTCACATTATGCCTAAATATTTTTCTCATGCTTGTTTTTTCTTACTCCTAAAAGTAGATCATCCTAATAAACTTATAGAATATAGATTCATAAGCCTAAGTAATTTCACTAATAAAATTATTTCAAAGATGATTTGTCACAAACTAGCACCAATCCTTCCCACTTTGATTTTTGGCAACCAATCAGGATTCCTGAAGGGCAAAAAGATTTTGTAAAATACTGTGCTTGCTTAAGAGATCACCCACAGTATCAAGAAGCCTAATAACTGTGTGACTGTTGTGATTAAATTAGACATGGCTAAGGCTTAGGAAAGGTTTTCTTAGTCCTTTACTTGTCTGGTTCTCGGGAGAATGGGCTTCAGAGAAGGTATTATATATATGATATGAAGAACTATGTCTAATAATTAGTATTCCGTTATTGTTATTAGGTCTAGAGATGGATTCTTTCATTCTACTAAAGGTTTAAAACAAGGAGATCCTCTTTCTCTAAATTTTTTCATCTTGGGTGTTCAGGTTCTTTCAAGAATTTTGAACAATTTACATCACCATTATTTGTATCATGGCTTTACAATGGAGCAAAAGGGTCCTCAAGTTTATCATCTGAATTTTGCTGATGATGTGCTAATCTTCACATCCGATAAAAGATCTACTCTAACATTTATTATGCAGGTTTTTACTGATTATAAGTAGGTATCCAGTCATCTTATCAACAAAGATAAAGATCAATTCATGCTTCACTCAAGTTCCTTTCTAAGTACCATCAATAGAATTAATCAGGAAACTAGTTTCAAGCAGAAGATGAGTTCTATTACTTACCTGGGATTGTTGACAGGCCTGTTTGGGAGCCTACTACTAGTGGTAATTTCACTGTTTCTTTAGCTTGGGAACTTATAAGACCTAAAAGCGGTAGTACTATGAAAACTATGTATATTTGGCATAAGTATGTTCCTTTTAATTGTGCCTTTCTTTTATGGAGAGCACTAAGAGAAAAATTACTTACTAATGAGAATTTGACTTCTTTAGGACATGAGCTATCAGATTTTCATTATTGTTATACTCTAGGACCTGATACAGTTGAGCGTATAATGGTGAGTGATCATTTTATAAGAAATATCTAGCAATTTTTCTCTAACTCCTTGGAGTTAATCACACCACAACGCCCCTTAAAAATCTGATAATGAGATGCTGGATTCTTGGGCATAAAAATGAATCTCATAAGCAAGTTCTTCAGGTTATCCCTATTTTCATTTATTAGAACTTATGGAAGAATCGATGTGTGGTGAAATATGGAGGTAAGACATCAAACATTGCTAGAGTGAAATTCAAAGTCTTAACGCATATTTCCATCCTATTAATCATCAATTTTCCCTACATCTCTTGGCCCCAAAAATGGAAAGTCATAGTGGTATTTTTAGAGGGGTGATACTAGATGACTAAGGAGGAAGAGGTTGATTGGGTCAAGCCTACTAATTCCATGGTAAAGTTGAATACTGATGGTAGTATGCTTGTCAACCCTAGATTATCATAGAGATCTTATCTTTGCATATGCTATCCCTCTTGGTTTCGGAACTAACAATAAAGCCAAAATAGAAGCATATAGTTTTGGTGTCAAATAGTGTTTGCAAAATGGTTATACGAAAGTTATTTTAGAGGTCGATTATGAACTCATTGTCAAATGGATAAAGCATTATCCTACAGCTCCTTTGAAACTTCAAACATATCTTGATAACATCAAAAAAATCATGGCACAGTTAGAGGAGGTTACTTGTAGGCATAGTTACTGAGAAGTGAACTTTATAGCCAATTCTCTATCTAAAATCATTCACAATTATGATATTTCTCAACACTACTTCACCTTCCAGCAGTTAAAAGAAGAAACAAGAGGACATTTCATGCTTGATAAAATTGGTATGATCAGTAGGCTAGTTGACTTTGAACCACCATAGTATTAGAGGTAAGGTTTATGTCCCCTTCCTTATACTTCCTTTTATTTTTTATTTATGATAAGGCTTGGGGATGTGCGGCTCAACCCCTGACTACCACAGAAGGTAAAAGCCCTGGGTAATGTTCATTCAAAAAAATATATAGTCATTCTACCCCTAATCAAACATAACATTCACATTCACACGCAATATATAACACACATCATCTTATGAAGAAGAGTCTATAGAAGCGTACCTCAAATCCTAAACATAAATCGTTAAATTATTCACCAAAATCTCATATTTATTTCACAATCCCAAAATGCATTCACACTATCAAAGTCATTATTTACTCATCAATACGAGAATAATGATACCCATATTTCACCACTGTGCTTTGTGTCAAAACAACTTCAAAACCCTGAATGGGTCTCACTTATAGAAATCATGATTCCAAGGTTATCCCAATGATCAAACATGATCAAGGAATTATACCCCTCAAGAAAAGGGTGAAAACAAAGCTAATTTGGGGCTAAAATCAAGGCCTCAAGCTATTCTAGATTTTGAGTCAAGAACAAAAAATTTCACTAAGAGAGGGATGATGTCTTGCCTTAAATATAAATATATTCATGATAATAAAGATTAATCCAATTCCCAAGTCTCCCATAAGACTCAATTTTGAGTTATCATACTCATCAGGGCTTAAGCTTTCTAGAGAGTAGGTGAAAATGGCCAATTTCACGAACTAGGGACCCTATTTATAGAACCATTAGGTATATAGGTGTTGTTATCACACATCTAAGGGTATCACTCACATAAAAGATGTAGGAGTAGGTATTGCAATCACAATACCTCTCTGTGTTGTCGCACTATCCTCTCTAGCACTAGATATCAGTTGAAATATTAAACATTTCCACATTTTTGCTAAGGCCTTAGAATTTATTTGTAATCCGATTTATACAAATAAAATATGTAACCATACTAAATTTTATATCCTCGACATAGTGGAAAATTTTGATTTCCATCCGAGATGATTTAAACAAAATATGGGTCTCATACAAAAACTTTTAATTTTTGTGGATAATCTATTTTACTTTCATTTATTAGTATCAATATTTATCAAATCTGTAAAAATATACTTGCATAGAACATACAGATTTTATTGATAATCATAGTAGAGGAAATGCATGGGTTAATGCATGAATTAACAATAGGGAATTTGCGTACTGATTTAGGTAAAAAACAAATACAGTTGAAGTGAAAAATATTGAAGTCTAGGTAAAGGACATAATTTTTTGGCAAAATGATATACAACATATTTCGTTAATGGATATCGATTTTATACTATGACACAAGATGTCCTATTGAAGACTCAATATAGTGGAGTAACTTTGTCAGAAATAACGAATAGTATTTCTAGTGCTAGGGATCGGAATCCATCAATGGAATTATTTTCTATTATGGAGTTATTCAATATATTATTGAGATTTATTATTGGAGTTACTTTACTGTTGTTCTTTTTAAATGTGATTAGTTTCAAAATGACATTGATGAATATAGACTAACTCAGGTATACTCTAACAAAAATACTACATAGATGAATTTTTTGTACTAGAATATCAAGTGCATTAGGTTTTGTCTACAAAAGCTCCAATTGAGAAAGAAGATTATTATAAAACAAGTAAAGCCCGTTTTGATTTATATGACTTTGAGGAGAGGATGAGTCTAAATATTGAAGAAACATATTAGGAGGATCCTAATAATGACATTGGTACATCAAAACATGTTGTCAGTGTTGATGTTAAATGGTTGAGAGAATAACTCCCTATTGATATCATTTTTATGCCTTTTTCTCACAACATTAAGAAGGTGTATCTATGGAAAAATTAAAATAGGAAGATGACAGTGACGATACTGATTGAAATTACAAGGAACATGATGATGATTGACAAATTAACTTTTGTCACTATTTTATGAGATTTATTTGATCTATATGCTTTAGGATTAAGTTTTTTTCTCACTAACGGTTTAGAAATTTTGTTTAACTATTTTAATGAACAAACATTTTGTTTCAATGCAATGTTTTTGTGCCACTATTTTCTATATGTTAGATATGGATATTGAGCGATTAAGTTGTGGACTTAAAGTTTGAAAGTAGGTTCATTATTGTAAATACAATGCCTTCGTGTTGCGAGAAAGGAATCCAGACCCTAATAATAATTAAGTAGTTGAAGATTAAAACAGGAATTAGACATTTACTTTCATATAGTGATGTTTGCAAGAGAAACAATATAGGTGTATTCAACTTTTTTTATTTAACATTAATGTATAGTTTAGGCATGAAATTCTAGTGTTGTTTGAGTTTTGGATTATATAAACATTCATGAATTGAAATTTTTTCTGAAATTTTCATCTAATTATTTGTCTTATTTCTTTATTCTTATGCTAGTTCTTAAATTTGGATGCAAACCGTTTAATCAAACTTTTTATGCTAGTTCATATGAAGTTTGCCATATTTTGTCGATAATGCAAAATAAACTATGGTTCTTCTCATATTCAGGATTAGTTACTTGTTCTCTAAACAAATTGATTTGAACTATTGTTTACTATCATTCTTAGTTTCTATTTTCATGCTTAAGTCTATCAATTTATTTCGTTCTAATTGACAACATACAATCCTAATGTATTTCAAGTTATAATATACCGTTTTATCAAACACCTTCTTATTAGGATCTTCACACTTTTATATTTATATGTAGTGATTTGGTTATAGAGGTTGAGTGTTGCAGCTGTGTACTTGTAGTTTATGAGTTTTTTCATTATTTTTAATACAATGTCTTTGTATGGAGAGGTAGGAATCCATGCCCTACTAATAATTGAGCAGTAGAATATTAAAATATGAATTAGAAATTTGCATTCTTATGGGGGTATTAGTAAGAGAAGAAATTGAGGTATACTTAGAAAATTCTTGAATTAACATTGATGTATAATTTAAGCATGAAATGTTTGAGTTTCTTTGAGTTTGAATTATATAGTATATATTTATGAAATTGAAATACTATAGAATTCGCTATATGATCCATCTATGTCCATATGATTAGTATCATCCTTTCATAGATAGCACAAATAATCAATATTTCTTGTACACTCGTCTGCATGCGCATGGCTCCTTGTCAAAAAATTTAATCAATTTATCTCTACTTGAGAAATTTAGAGGTTGAATAAGCAATACCCAAATAGGCATGGTTTTAAAAAAAATAAAATACTTTTTATTACTCCTTGAGGTATAGATTTGTAACATATCATATATTGGTCTTTGAAAAATTCCTAAGATTTCAGATCACTTTCCTGAACATGACTTATCAATACGAGTCGTAATGTGTTTATACGAGTAATTTAAGGTAAATCATAGCCTCGCAAATGTGGGTTCCAAATGTTCCTTTTTTATCACAACTAGACTCAACGAGTTGTAGTCACTCTATACGTGTCTTAAGGTACCAATCGTAGGGTGAGTGTGACTACCCAACTATTATGTATTGAGTACAACTAGGACTCTACGAGTCATAAAGTTACTTGATGAGTCATGTAATCTGAGCCGTAAGGTCAATAGTGTAGTTGTCCAATGACATTACCTTAACTACGAATCATGATCATGAGTTATAATGTATCTTTATGAGTCGTCATGAGATCCGTAGCGTCCGGGAGGCAAAATTTCACCATTTTAAGTAAGTGCATTCTTATCATTTCCTTCATTCCCACTAAAATCCCACATACATAAAACACCAAAATGGGGTTATTTTAATCCTTAACCTAATCAAATACAACTATTTACCATCTCAAATTTCCCATTTAAAGTTACGGCTAGGGTTTCAAGAATTTGGGTTTTAGGGCTCAAGTGTGATTTCGGTTCCAAATTTAGACATGTATCTCCCTAAACTTGTGTTTTAAATTATGCCATGAATTGCTTTGGTATTCACATGGTTTACATATCCATTTTCAATAATGGGTTGAGGGTTTTGGATAATGACTATTTAAATGTTTTTCCATCATTTTTATGGAAAAGTTATGCTTTAAATTAATGATTATAAACCCATTGGGTACATAGGCATGGTAATAGAGTGGGGATTATGGATACCCCTAAATGATTGGATTCTGGTATTAAAATTGGTAAGAACCTCTACCCACCTACATGATTAATTTAAGAATGTGGAGAATCATTTGGATTTTCCTACTATACTAAACTAATGCCTTGTATAAATGAATAAAATAGTTTTGGAAAGATATTAAGGGATATGGAATGGTGATAACATGAGAATTTTGAGTCTTAGTGGCCGAAGGGTTAGAGTCCCACTAAGTTAGATAATTTGGTTCCAACTTGGAACTATGGATTCCTATTGGTTAATGGGTTAGAGTCCCTTTTAGCTAAATGGTATGGTTCCTACTTGGAAAATTGGAGTCTCGTTACCTAGTTGGTTAAATTTCTAATTGGCTAATTGTTTAATTTGGAAAAATGACATGTACTTGTAAGTTATACTCGGTATGCTGATACCCCGTTATGATGCCCTAAATGAATGTCCCCTTGAATTATTGAAAGTATTATGTGCTAAGTGCTTCAATTGGGATTAAAGAGGATTTTTCGCTTTGTCATTAAAGTGTAGGTCTATAGAGAACTACTACTAAAAACCATATTTTCCTGCACGAGGGTCTAAATGGTCGAGTGTTTGAGTCACCCTTGCTTTATGTTCGTGTGTTCATGTCTCCCTTGATATATGAACTGGATGTTAGATTCTACTATGTATGTATATTATGACTATTCTTTGATTCATGCAGCTACACACATAGGGTACCGACCAGTAGGGGAGTGCTGGGAACCATATAGACCGTGGGTACTATTATGTTGGTTATGCTACACAACCCAGGCTAATATTTTAAAGTTCATACTAAGCATTGTTCCCTATCCTGACATGTTATATATATGTGTGTGTGTATATATATATATATATGCATATGATTGTGTGCATTGATATTGAATGGTTTTGAATTTTCAATCATGGCACTATTTTATTTCCTTATTCTTGAGTCAACACTAGTGCTCAACCCACTAACAGTCTCCAGATGTTGTATCCCCATACGATCAAGAGAGAAAAGAAACTTCTACTTTTTCTATATAGTAATAAGTGGTTCTTTGATTGTCGTATGTAAACTTGGTCTGTTTAGAGGCTTTATTGATTATTATGAATTGGGAGTTGGTATTATGAATTTTTTGCCTGTTCATATTGGTGCGTATTCTATTTTGTTATAAGCTTAAAGTTCATCCATTGCTAGCTGTATTATGTTCTGTGTAATTAGGCAAATATCCATGGCGGACTTGGGATACCCATCAAAGCTAGGCCCTAGTTCGGATTGTGATAATATTACCCACTAATATAGCTGGACATATCATTAGGACACCTAGTCTATAACACACCATGGCTTGTTTGGTTAAGGTACAGTTGTGCAATCTGTTAGATTCTTAACTTGTTCTATTTTTTATTTACAAAGATTCCGATAATCATGATTAAGAAAGGGCCTTCAACAAGAAGTAAAGGAGAAAAAATAAAAAAGACATTTGCAAGTATAGATTGTTAATAACTATGGCCAAAACAAGATTGCTATTAATGAAAACAATTGAAACTATTCAGGCTATACAAACATAGAAAGATCATCAGCTAAAATTAGTTGAATTAAATAACTAGTAGCAGCATAATCCACAGAAATTTAACAATCTGCAGTAGAGCGGTTTGTAGAGGAACGGTCTGTAGAAGAATATCTTGCACCAGATCAAGTTCAGATGTATTTAACCTTTTGTCAATCAAATGAAAATTCTCTAGTTTGAGGTAACATACATATACCTTGGAACTAATTGAATTCTTTTATGATTTATAATTTCTTGTATATTCTTATACCTGAAGGGATTTCCATTAAGAAAACAAGAGGTCAAACACAAATGAACAATATGCATGGCCAAACTGACGAAAATTAATCCTACTAAATATGAATTTTAAACCCGTTGGTCATATTTATTAAGTAGTTTAGGAATTAATTAGTTTTTGAGGAATACTTGCAAGATATCCTACATTTTCCCCATTAGATGCACTTGACTAGAGGCTTATGGACACTAAAAACTATTTATTGGAGTATATCGAGGTTTGATATTTTTAATGTTTAGTTATTCATTAACTATTTTATATATAATAGATAGAATCAACTTGTAGATGAAATATGATATCCCTAATATTGTGAAATATTTGGTATTGGAAATAATTTAAGAAACTTGGAGAAAACATAGAAGTGATATGAAGGTATATAACTACGATCCATATCCCAGTGAAGAAATTTGAATGATCAAAAAGTATGATGATATTTCAGTATGTTAATTAAAAGTGCTCCTCATATATTAAAAGTCTAAGAAATTCAACATAAAACATATTCAAAATCTGAAATATTTGATCTTCTTTATGTTGTTCTCTTATTTGATATAGTTGTTGCTGGAAACTTGCTTATTTCTTTTGTCCAAATTCAAATATTAGATAGTATTTTTTTTTCTTTAGTACTGTGGAATTGTTGTGTCCTTTTTCTACTTCCAATTAACGTTAATGATTTATTTAGTTATAGAAAATGTCTAAAACAAATACTCCAAATAGAAAGATATTGGAAAATCAAAACACTACAGGAAAAAAAAGATTTTTCTTTAATCTTCCATAAATTGGTATTTACTATTATCTAATATATTATAAACTTAACTATTTGTCATTTCAAGAAAATTTAGATATATAATTTAATATTATCAGAAAAAAGATAATGAGAATGTATCACTTGATGATATCATTGTGGAGACAAGATCAAGGAAACCTGGTCGTTTTTACAAGACCTCAAATGAAATTACAGCTACTTAAATTAAACGAACGTTATCTATTTCCTAGTTTATATTAGAATCTATTATTTGTTCTTAATTTTTATTTACTTGACTCTCTTTTTTGGATATGATTTATTAGGTTCAGTGGTGGAAATTGAAGCACATTATTCAAGTGCAGATGGTCATTCTAATCAATCTACTGTTGATACATTTTCAATTGTCATAAGGCCTGAACATCTAGGTCATCAAAGGTTGTATGGTGAGGGGATTACTAAGAATTCTCTACATAAAAAGACTGGAAATTATTAACTAACTCTAAATGCCACAAATGATGTAATTCAAAATTTCAAGAAAGAATACAAAACATAGAGTAAGAAATTAAGGAATAAAAGAAAAATATGAGGCACGATGTTATGATAGATAGAATTGTGCAACTTCAGCAAGTAGGATTAACTGATCCTAAGATGCTAGAAACATTGTTTGTGCCTTCACCAAGAGAATCTAATTTTTCATAATAAGATATAGGGTGAAACAATCAAGGTTAGTGTTGCTACTTAATTATTATGAATTCTTACTTTTTTCACTTTTCTTCATGAATGTTGTTCTTGTGTCTTTATTACGACTATTATAATTTCTTTCAGTTCTTATCTATTCCTAGTCACAATAGGTATTAAATTACTAATAGTTGGACTTTCATACAATTTTATTATATATTGGACTGTCATAGCTTAAATAAATTAGGTTGACTTGAAGTTTTCAATTTTTTTCATTATTTCCATTTGGTTAACTAGAAGTGTTCAATTGTTAGCTAAAAGTGTTCAATGGGTGTGTATGGTTAATTATCGTAGCATTTCATTTCAATTTGTGTTTGTTTTCCTATGTCATATATGACATTTTTGTATCTAGCTGATTCATGTCATTCATTTAAATTTGAGACTGAGATTATGCATGATGTGTAAATTGTTGGGACTTGTGACTGTATAACTTTTTTCCTTTTTGATGCTGATTTTCGTCAACCGATATCAGCCCCAATTCTAATACCAATGCTAAGTTTGACACCACTACCGACCCTACTCATTTCAATCTATCATAGTACCACAATGCCTTTAACCAAAAGATTACCAAAATTTAGTTGGGACATTCCCCTAGCCATAGCAAAAACTAATATCCCTAAATAAGTCAAAGTATGAAATCACATCCATGAAATATAGCCTTTTGGAATGATATGAAATCACCACTTCAAATGGTTACCCCAAAGTCTAAATTACTAAGCAGGAGGAGTGGAACGGCCAGTTCCTGGACCGCGTAGGGATACAATGCCCAAAGACGGGCTAGCGGCTGAACACTAGCATGAACTCAGGATAAGGATAAAATAAAACCATTGATAAAACCAAATAAAAACCATCCATTTGCACACATCCATACATATTTATACAATCATGCTAATAAAGGGAACTAGGTTTAGCATGCCATTCAAAACATTACCTGGGCTGTGTAGCTTTGTCATCCTAAACCACCCATGGGCTGTATGGGTTTAGCTCACCCAGCTGAAAGGGCCCTAGTGCGTGAAGTAGCATGAACAGAGAAGAAAACCTGGGGTGACTGGTACATCCCCTAAAATATATAATGTGACATCATGCATACTATCACTAAGACCAAACCTCACATTGGCAAATATGAGTTTCTAGTTTAGATCCGCCTAGGACTTCCACTTTTCACGACTTTGTTGCACATCCTTTCTCTAAGCATAATTAAAACCATTACCAAGCAACGAACCAAACCATTAACCATTTTTTAACAAAGGATATTAGATAGTCGATCGTCATACCATCTATAACTTGCAAGTATTGTCCTTACCCAAACCTTTGGGGACTTCCATGTGCCCCATATGATTTCCAATTAACCAAAAACATGGCCCCCAAGGCCTTTCCAATCCATTCAAAACAATTTAAAGCATTCATATAATTTAGGTTCCATTATAAAGTTTAAACCATGCATAAGTTCCATTGTAAAAACCAATATTATAGTGAAAACATTGTTAAAGGCATTTTATCAAATACATTGAGGGCATAGGATTTCCAAAACCAAAGTCCATTAAAGAAGAAATATTCCTAGGCAACCAATTATCCAAAACCACCACTAATCCATACGAAAGTATAATTAAAAACAAGGGAAAACCTTAATAAAACATTAATAATCAAAATCTCCAAATCATATTTGTAAACCTAAAATCATAAAAAAATTATATGAAACCATGCCTTTAATTGGAAAAAACAATGAAGGAATAGAACAATCCTTAAACAAAGATGACGATGGAGTGAAATCACCAAGACAAGCCCCAATTTACTCCTTACAATGAAACCCTAGATTTTTTTGCTCAAGAACTTTAGAAAGGATTTAAGAGTGTTTTCCAAGTGTTTAAGAACAGAAAAATAGGGAAAATAACCTCCTAAATTCAATATAAGTCGTGGGAGCTTGTAAAGATAAGTGGTGAAATGTCCTGACAAACCCTATTATGTTGCACAAAAATCCTATCCCAGAGATATGACTAACCCTTATGAGTCCTATCCTCCATATACGAGTTATAACCACTACTTGTACCCTTGGCCTCCCCCTTAGACCCAACACTGTCAAAGGTACGACTTATCCTACTCAAGTCGTATCCAAATGTTCAACTAGTACCCCAAAATCGTACCCCTGGCTGAATCAAATCCTAGAAGGATTGAACTCTTTCCACCATATGATTCCATGGTATAATTCATACCTTGACTTATGGCTCATGGTGAGCCACTCGTACACTGATCCAACCAAGTGACCAAGTCAAAAATTAAGCTAATGAAAACTAAAACCAAATGATCCCTATCAAACAATACGACTTATACCATTCAAGTCGTACTCATTCCAATGACAAAAATCCATCCTATCAAGTAATACTTGTCAGCATACAACATGACCATACCATTCATACCCCAATATACGACTCATACCCATAAGTCATATTGGGTCCATACACAAGGATTCTAAGAAATTTTCTAAGGGTCAAATCTTTGGGTGTTTATGTCTCCCCCACAAGGAATATTCATCCTCGAATGATGGATAGGGTAAGGGAAACCAAACGCATAAATCATTTGCATTATCAAATATATTTTGAATTTTTAAAAATGTTTTAAAAAAATAAGCAAATATGTTAATATTTACTTTAATAAACTGAAAAAATTAAGATTTGTTGAAGAAACAAATTATCCGCATGAATCCCAAAAGAAAAAACAGATGTAAATACATAGAATTCATGTCCTCTTCCGCTTCCCATGTATATTATTCCATCTTATGGTTCCACCACAGAACTATAACCAAAGCCACATCTTTGTTTTACAACCGATGAATATGCCTATCCAATATCTCAGTGGAGACCTCTTCATAAGACAGAGAGTCTAAGATACCAACCCCTCTAATGGAATAATCAAAGAAAGACCACCAAGACATTTCCTCAACATTGAGACATAAAACAATGGATACCTAGACAGAAGATCTATCATGGAAATAAACTTGGCGCCTTGCAACTGATCAAATAAGTCATTTATCCATGGAAGAGGATACATTTTCTTGACCTTTACCTTATTCAACTATCCATAGTCTATGCACATTCAAAGGGAACCATCCTTAATGAGCATGAATAAAACATGTGCACCACATAGGGATAGACTAGGTTGAATAAATCCCTTATCTAGAAGAGTCTTATGTTGCTCCATAAGTTTCCTAAAGTCATCCTGAGCAATTTAATAAGGAGGAGTTAAGATTATAAAGAAGGACTTTTTGAGTTCCTTAAGATTATAAAGAAGGACTTTTTGAGTCAGAACCTTTACCCAGACCAAGTAATAAAGACAACCTTTTAAGATTAACCTCCGAGTTCTAAGATAACAAATAAATCCCCTAGAAGCTAGGGAACCACTCTCCCACTCTATAACTAGTTCACAAAGGAACCTAAAGACATCCTAATGGGTTATACAATTCAAGGACCCATAACAAAAATGTAACCAATCCATCCCTAGAATAATATCAAAATCCACCGTATAAAGTTCAAACAAATCCTCAAAAGTGTACATACCACCAACAGATACCATACCCCTGATAGTCTTTCTTAGCCATAATCGAGTCACCTACCAGGTTAGAAATAATAAAAGGTTCCAAAAAAACCACAAGATCAAAACCAATACATACAGCCACAAATGGGGTCATATAAGAAAGTGGACCCCAAATCAATAAGATAATACACATTATGAGAAAACAGTTGTAACATACTAGTAACCCTTTTGGTGATACCTCCTAATACATTACCTAAAGCACTCTTAGCAATCAGATAAACCAAATAGAGCTTTGACCACTCTTAAATCACGTTTACCAACTGGATAATTCTTAAGTATATGGCCTGGCTGGCAATATTTAAAATGTTTGTCCATTCTTTGATTAAAGTAACCCAAATGAAAATGACCATAGAACTTGAAAGGATGGCAAAAAGAGGGGGGACTGACCCTTACTCGCCTAAGACTGGGCACCCTATGCCCAAAAATTATCAATACGTCATTGACGCCTATAACTAGACTACCTCAGGTAAGGAGCACTAGAAGAAGAGAAGGAACCAGAACTCCCCCACTTCTTTTTGGCTATTTCCCTCCATCTTGACCACTTTTCGATAGAGCACCTATTTTATAAGAAAAGTTGATCCTCTTACCCTGGCTATCTCAAAACTTTGATTGTTTCTTCTTCTGATCCTCCGCCTATTACATGTGAACAGTTAACCTAGAAATATCCATATCTTTGATAAGAAAATAAGTATTTCTTTCTAAGATTATATCTCGAATCAACCTAGAAGAAAACTTTCTTATTTTAGCCCTCATATCAGCCACCAAATCAGGAGCATACCTTGACAACTAATGAAACTTCAAGGCATATTCCTTGACAGATATTTTTCCTTGCTTAGGATACACAAACTACTCCATCCTTGCTTTTCTCAACTCATAACGAAAGAAATGATCCATAAAAGCACCCAAAAAGGCATCCCATAAGGACAATATGTAATGCCCCAAATCTGGTACCAAAATGCTACATGATGCTTCTGACCACGAAGGACAATAAGCTAATCCATGACTTGATATCTATACCTGTATACTACATAAAATACTTTATAATGCAGAAATATAAACTGAAAGGCCATAAGGTTCTATAGTGAACATGATTTGAATGATATGACATCTGTGTGTGATAATCAAATACCCAAAACAAAACTGAATATACTAAAGTCTGACATATGATAGTTTAGAGAGCCTCTAACTGACTGAACTATCTGAGTAAGGAGTTGATGGGATATATCCCTAACTAACTCAAACTAATAAACTAATTAATGAGATAATACTGAAATAATCATATCCTCAAAAGATGAGGAATCTCTTCTAACTCTGTTTGCGGATATCTGTAATATACTGTCGCTCTGGAGCTCGTGTCTCTGAACCTATGGGATAAGACACCATAGTGCAAATATGTCAGTACTTTGAATGTACTTGTATACATGAGAGGTACGCTGAATGCATATGGTGCATATGCATAAACAATAATAATAACTGTGTAACTGTCATGAGCGTGAGAATACATCCATGATACTTAACAACTGACACTAATACTGTAATAACATGATTCCTGAATCTGAATATAACTGATAACATAAGTGACTGTATGTGATAGTCCTGAATTCAATGGAACTATCTGTATTCTATACCGTATCTAAGTTAATTGTATCTGAAAGTCATGAAATCTAAAGAACTATCCGGGTTCTATTACTGAGACTAATTGTCTATATCTAATAGTTTTTATTCTATAACGTGAATCTGTGGTAAGTTGTTATCTAACGATATGCCTATAATATGCCATTATGGATGAGTTGGGGTCCAATTTGTAACCCTAACTAGAAGGGTGTCAATACCGAAACACCGGTAAGGATAATCTATGGGCAACTCTCATCTGATAGTGTCCCCTACGCGAGAATGGTGGGGCCCTTATTCGACAGTGCTAATCCCCCTCATCAACCCTCATCGGACATTGTTGATGTCTCAATTTATGCTTGTTACACAGTTCTGGAATGCAAGGATGAATTTTAATAATCACACCCTCATCTGATAGTGTGTGTTCCCATCCTTGGGCTCAGTCGGTGCTAATTCCTACTCCCATCTGAATAGACTCTGAACATGATTTACTGAACTAAACTTTTGCTAAGTTGCTGAATTCCATGACTGACGAATTACTATTGATATCTAACATTTAACCGAGTTCATGAGATCATGGAGATTTCCTAAGTCTTAAGACTATCAGAAGTCTAAGGATCATAGCTTGACTGAGAGTATTGTGAAAACATGACATGGCTCTAGTCACACAACTAATGTTTTGGGTATGAGTACCCCCAAGCCTCGATGGAAGGAGACTGACCAAGCATAACTTACATGAATATATAACTAACCTCATAATCCATAATACATTTATATAAATATTTTAATAAAATATGTGATAGGTATAACTTGTACCTACGTGGGGATTTTATAGTATCATGCTAGTTAGGCACTTTACCTTTATCTAGGCATTTAATAAAACATATTGTAGGCATGGTACATGTAAACATCATTGTACAATATTTCAACATCATGGTTCAATTCTAATTTCATCATTCAAGGGTTTAGTCATAGGTTTGCATGAATCTATATCTATAATAATTTAACCCACATAGAATTTATCACCTAACATGGAGATGAATTCAATTTCCCATTATCCACATGAACAAGAGTAGCTCAATCATGAAATTCATAAGAAAATCTATAAACTTAAATTTAGAAAATAGATTCTTTGGCTTCCTGGTTGAAAGGAGTACATGAATGAACACTATGCATACCTTAGTTTGTGATTTCGTGAAGATTGATGGTGAAACTTCCCTGAAATTGGATCTTCTATGAAAACCCTAGGTTTTTCTTGAGAGAAACTTTAGAGAAACTAGTATATTTTTGGTGAAAAGTGGTTGAATCACGTGTTAAAGGGCTTAAATAAGGGTGGAAATTTGACCCTTTTAACACTTGACACGTCAATTAATTCCAGTAAAGATTTCCCAAATTAGACCCTAGGCGCGATGCGGTGCTATCGTGCCATATCATTGGATTTTGACTATTAGGAAATTGAGGGATGGCGCGATGGGGGTCATCATATTGCCACTTCCTTTGTAACCTGGAACTTGGCGCGACATGGGGAAAAATGCGCTAAGATACTGAAAAACAGACAACTCTGAAAATCGTCCCTGGCGCGACGTACCATAACCGTAGACCCCTACTAGAATTAGCTAAATGCCATTTCCTCTTTTGGTGAGGGACGCCACTAACTAATTTGGCGCTGTTTTACAATGGGAACTTAAAATAGTTGTAACTTCTGACCCGGTTATCGGATTTGGATAAATCTTATATCGATGGAAAGCTTAGTGAATTTCCCACATGACAAAAAGTGAAAATCTTGAAAATTCATCATGGAATAACCACCATTAAATTTAGAAGCTAATACTAGACATTCTTGAGATGAAATTAGCTTGGAAAAGTATGAGGTATTAAAATATCTCCCCCGTGAGAACATTCATCCTTAAATGAGACTGACTGAGAGTGGAGAAAAGACAACTGACGTACTTACTGATCATAAATAACTAGAACATGATTTCATGACTAACATGACTGACAAGCTGAACATATAATACTGAATATGCATATCTGATTCATATGTAACTGATTTATGAATTCATGACTGTGTGTTCTGAAGAACTAAGTTTCTCACAATAAGAATGCATGTCTGATGCAAAATTACATAAATGAACTAATACATAAGTGCATGACTGAATATACAATGGTACTTGATACCATGTTTATAATGGGAATATGAGCATGAAACTGCATACCAAATTTTTGATGAACACTGAACATGAAACTGAGTAAGCTTAAGGAGAACTATTACCTTAAGATTGATCTGAGTTGGTGGAGAAGAGGTGAGGATACTTGGTATGCATGTTTGCCTCTGCTTCTCAAGTAGCTCTCTCGATGGACTGATTTCACCAAAGAACCTTAACTAGAGAGACTTCTTTGTTCCTCCATCTACGAGTATAATAGTCTAATATTTCGACTGGAATCTCTTCATAAAAGAGAGGGTTCTGAACATCAACGCTCTGAATAGGGACTACAATTGATGGGTCACCTATGAACTTCTTGACCAAAGAGAAATGAAAGAATGGATGAACTTAGGCAAGATCTGAGAATCTTGAAGGGATCGATATATAGGGGACTGAGCTTTTCCTTTTTGCAAAATCTATTCACTCTTTTTATAGGAGAGATATTTAGATAGACATAGTGACCAACCTAAAACTCGAGGTCCTTTCTACGCATATCTTCATAAATTTTCTATAAGCTCTGATAATCCCAAAGTCTTTCTCTGATCAACTGGACATTTTATAAGGTATCAAATACTCAGTCTGGACCAATGACTGAGGCCTCACTATCTTTAAACCAACTATTTAGAGATATATATATCATACCATAGAGAGCTTCGAATAGAGCCATCTGAATACTGGACTGATAGTTATTGTTGAATGCAAACTCAATCAAAGGTAAGTGGTCACCCCAACTTCTCGGGTACTAATATGAAAGGTTGTACTAAGATAAACTTATGTATCAGACCCTTTTGGAATGCTTTTAAGAAGTGAGAGGTGAACTGGGTATGTCTCTCTTAGATTATAGAAAATAGAACATCGTACAATCTGACCAACTCTCTGATATAGAAATTGGCGTAATTCTCGATTGAATATGAGGTATGAACTTTGAGAAAATGGGCTGATTTTGTCACCTTTTCTACAATGACTCAAACTGAATCATGCTGATGACGAGTTCAAGCAAAACCCATAATGAATTCCATGTTCACTTCTTCCTACTTCTAAGTAGGAATATTCAACTGCTACATAGGACCACTAGGCTTCTGATGCTCTATCTTAACCTGCTGACTTCTAGAGCACTTAGCCACAAACTCTAGAACATCTCTCTTTATCCTACTCTACAAATAGATCTCCCGTAGGTCACGGTACATCTTAGTGGCCCCTGGATAAATAGAGAAGCATGCACTATGCGCTTCTTCAAGAATTCATTGCCTTAAGTCAACTACACCTGGAACACAGAGACGACCTTAAAAACTAAGAACACTATCTCCCCCTAGGGAGAAAACCTCTATTTTTAGATTTTGGACTTACTCTTTCAAATTGAAAAGGTCGGGGTCTCTATCTTGCTTTTCTTTCAACTCAAAAACTACAGATAATTCTGAACTACTCTGAACCTATATATCACCCTCATCTATATTAAATAAGCGAACGCCTAGTCTGGGAAGCTGATGGACTTCCTGAGCTAAGTTCTTTTTAGTATCATCAAAATGAGAAATACTACCCATAGATAGTCTACTAAGAGGGTTGGCGACTATATTGGTCTTGGCCGGATGATAAAGGACACTTATGTCATAATCTTTCAGGAGGTCTAACCACCTTCTCTGATGACGATTGAGATATTTTTAAGAAAAAACATACTGAAGATTTTTATGATCAGTGAACACATCTACATAAACACCGTATAGATAGTGCCTCTAAATCTTCAAGGCAAAGACTATGGCTGCTAACTTAAGATCATGAGTTGGATAATTCTTCTCATAGGGTTTAAGTTGTGTTGAGGTGTAGGCTATGACCTTACTATACTACTTGAGGACACAACCCAAACCTACTCTGGATGTATCACAATACACTATGAAACCATCTGGACCATCTGGAAGAGCTAATACTGGAGATAAGGTGAGTCCAGTCTTTAACTCCTGAAAACTGTTATCACAAGGATCTAACCACAGAAACTTGACTTTCTTTTGAGTCAATCTAGACTTAAGAGATTCAATAGAAAAAAATACCTCAACAATCCATCTGTAATAGCGAGCCAGACCCCAGAAACTCCTGATATTTGATGGATAGACAGATCTAGGCCAATTTCTTACCGCTTTGGTCTTTTAAGGATCTACTCTAATGTCATCACTCGAAACAATATGACCAAGGAATGCTACTGAGCTTAGCCAAAATTTACACTTACTGAATTTATAGAATAGCTGATGATCTCTAAGAATCCAAAGTACTATTCTGAGATTGTCTGAATGATCAAGCTCACAGCGAGAATAGAACAGAATATCATCTATGAAGACTATGACAAACATGTACAAGTACTGCTTGAACACTTGGCTTATCAAGTCCATAAAAACTACATGGTCATTAGTAAGACCAGGACATAACTTAGAATTTACTAAACTGAACATACGCTGAGTTACTGAATTCTATTGACTGACGGAATACTATTGATATCTAACAACTGACTGATTTCATGAGATCATGGAGATTTCCTGAGTAATAAGATTGTTTGAAATCTAAGGATCACAGCTTGACAAAGAGTATCGGGAAAATATGACGGCTTAAGGCACACAACTAATGTTTTGTGTAAGAGTACCTAAGGACTCAATGGAAGGAGTCTGACAAAGCATAAGTTACTTAAACATATAACTAACATCATCATCCATAATGCATTTATAGAGGCATTTCATCAAAACATATGATAGGCATAACTTGTACATACCTGGGGATTTTATGGTATCATGCTAGTTAGGCACTTTTCCTTTATCTAGGCATTTAATCAAACATATTGTAGGCATGGTACATTTAAACATTATTGTACAATAATTAAACATCATGGTTCAATTCTAATTTCATCATTCAAGGGTTTAGTCATAGGTTTGCATGAATCTATATCTATAATAATTTAACCCACATAGAATTTATCACCCAACATGGAGTAGAATACAATTTCTCATTATCCATATGAACAAGAGCATCCCAATCATGAAATTTATAAGAAAATCCATAAACTTGAATTTAGAAAAGAGATTCTTGGTATTCATATACGAAAGGAGTCCACAAATTAACACTATGCTACATTATTTCGTGATTTCGTGAAGGTTGATGGTGAAATTTTCTTGAAATTGGATCTTCTATGAAAAACCTAGCTTGTTCTTGAGAGAAACTTGAGAGAAACTAGTATATTTTGGGTGAAAAGTTGTTGAATCATGTGTTAAAGGGCTTAAATAGGGGTGGAAAGTTGACCCTTTTAACCCTAGATGCATCATTTAATTTCACTGAAAATTTACCGAATTGGACCCTTGGTACAATGCAGCGCTATCGCGCCGTATCACTAGATTTTGACAATTGGTAAATTGAGGGATCACACCATGCGAGGCCATTGCTTTACCACTTCCTTTGTGACCTTGAACTTTGGCGCGATGCGGGGAAATCGCACTGAGACACTGGAAAATGGACAATTCTGAATTTGAGCATTGAATAACCATCATTCAATTTACAAACTGATACTAGACATTCTTGAGATGAAATTAGCCAGGAAAAAGTGTAGGGTATTACACAATGCCTCCACACCACCTCTATCCCTCTCCCACTCTTCATACCATTAGTATGGAACATCTTTGAGCTGATAATCTACAAAGTTTACACCCTCAACATTAGTAGACTGCATCAACTTGAATATCTTCTCTATTATATATAAGAAACCTTGAGGATCCTCCTTCACCTTCACACCAGTAAAAGTAATAGTATTCAGTTTCATAAATTGACCACCCTTTGTAGCCTCAGCAAACAACCCACCAGAAACATGCCGCTCATTTTAAGCAACAATAAATTAAGACATTCTATGAATAGACTAGCCAAATTCCTCATTAGTCACCTTACCCTAAAGAGGACTAGTTGCAACTAGAGGAACTCTAGAACTATCAAGGATAGGACCGTGAGATCCAAGACAAACACCAAACGTAGGAATATCCTATTAACATTGTCCTTAGATGGGACTGAAGAGTTTCCTTGTGTTCCAGATCATCGAGGCATGATCTAAAAAGTGAACAACAAAGGATTAGAGAAGAATTCTAGGACTTAGACTCCAAGCTTCAAAATAGAATATCATAAAGGTGAAACATTTCTAAATGCCTTGTAACCTCTCTCTTATGAGTGTGGCGCGCTACACATCCTTAAAAGAGACTCTACCAGACATGGATTTATGGACTCCCAATTGACCATTAACTAAATCCTCTGATTCCAACATCACAAGACCCAACTAGATGCCTTGTCGTAATGGGCATCCCAGGTCCAACCTGGATCAAAGACCACCCCTGTTACCCATCCCAAACTCCAGTCGCCTACCTTGAGTTAGCTTAATTTTGAACATATAACATAATAGAGTAACTAGGTAAGGACTGGCCTTAGGATAGGTATATTCATAGAATAACCCTACCATGTTATGCCATAAACCAAATCATAACAACTAAACCTCCAAGCCTAACCAATACCGAACTAAAGGCTATAAACCAGGCCATAACTAAAATAAATCTAAAACATAATTTGATTAATCTCTAAAATAAAATATGTCGGAACAACAAACAATATCATCAATCGATATCAGACCTAATACAAATACAAATTTTAAGGCTGACACCGCTACTGACCCTGCCCATGTTAACCCATTGGAGTACCACAAAGCCTCTAACCAAAAGTATACCAAAATATGATTGGAAAGTTCCCCGAACCATATAAAAGCCAATATCCATAAATAAGTCAAAGTATGAAAGCCCATATATGAAATGAAGAGATTCAGAATAATGGAAGCTCGCCACTTAAATCCAAATGCTCACCCTAAAGTTTGAATCGCTAAGCAGAAAGAGTGGTTCCTACATCATATGGGGATACCGTATTAGAAGACGGTTTAGTGGGTGAACTCTAGTATGAACTTAGGAGAAGGATAAAATAATACCATTTATAAAACTAAATTAGAACCATCCATATGCACACAAACATTCATATATATACATGCATGTCAGGAAAGGGAACTCAGTTTAGTTTTCCATTAAAAACTTTACCTGGGATGCATAACTTTTCCATCCTAAACCAACCACAAGAAATATGGGTTCAGCTCCTTCTGCTAAAATGGCCCTAGGCATAAAGACTCATGACCAGGGAAGAAAACCTGGGATGATTGGTAAATTTCCCAAAATATATAGTGTGACATCATGTACAGATTACTAGGACAAAACCATAGATCAGCAAATATGGTTTTTTCCAGTTTACATCTACTTGGGACCTTAACCTTCCACAGCTTTGCTATACATCCCTTTTTTAAGCCCAATTAATTCCATTACCAAGCACCAAACCAAACTATTAACCATTTATTAACTAAGGCTACTAGATAGTAGCTTAGTCAGACCGATTATAACTTACAAGTATTGTCCTTAGCCAAACCTTAGGGGATTTACATGTACCTCATATGATTTCCAATTAATGAAAGCCATGACCACCAAGTCCTTTCCATTCATTAAAAATCATTTTACTCATTGATATCATTTAGGGTTCTATTACCAAGTTTAAACTATGCATAAGTTCAATTAAAAAACCAATATTATAGCGAAAACATTTTTAAAGGTATTTTATCAAACAAATTAGGGGTATAGAATTTCCAAAACCAAAGTCCATTACAAAAGAACCATTCCCATAAAATCGATTATCTTAAATCACTATTAAAGCATATAAATCATAATTTAAAATATGAGGAAACCATAGCCAGGCATTTTTAATGAAAATCCCCAAATCATATTTGGAAACCCTAAATCATACAACATTCAAGTCATAAGCACATTGTATAAAACCATGCCTTTAATTAAAACTAACAATTATGGAAGAGAAACTCCTTAAACTAAGATGACGATGGAGAGAAATCAACAAGACAAGTACCAATTTACTCCTTAAGATGAAACCCTAGCTTCCTTTGAACAAAAACTTGTGAGAGAATTTAAGAGTGTTTTCCAAGTGTTTAAGAATAGAATAATAAAGCACATAACCTCCCAAGTTCAATCTAAGTTGTGGGATCTTATTAAGATAAGCAGAGAAATATTAAAAATTGCAGCTTCAGTTGTACAAAAATCTTATCACAGAGATACGACTAACCCTTATGAGTTATACGCTCACTGTACGAGTAGACCTACCACTCGCACCTTTGGCCTCTCACATGGACCTAACACTATCGAAGTTCTAAATCATCAAACTCAAGTTGTATATAAGTGTATAACTGGTACCCATAAACTATACCCCTAGCAAAATTGAATTCTAAGAGGATTAAACACTGTCTACCATATATTCTCTAGTATGATTCACAATGTGACTTACGGCTAACGGTGAGCCACTCATACTCGTATCCAAATTAGGTTACTAAGTCTAAGATTAATCTACGGAAAACCCAAACAAAACAATCTATATCCAATCATACGAGTCATACCATTCAAGTCGTACCTATTCCAGTGACAAAAATCAATCCCACCAACCCATACTAGTTAGCATACGACTGGACCATACTATACGCACCCCAACATACAGTTCATACCCATTCCTAAGACAAGAATTACAGGAAATTTTCACAGGGTAAAAGCTTAGGGTTTTTCATGTAAACTGGAAATTGGTAGAAACATGAATACTATATGTAATTCTCAAGTTATAGATGAATAGGATGTAAAATTATACTGAGGATCATGTATGAATATATAAATTAATGCATTAAATTGTTAAAAGAATTAAAGATTAAGTAAAGTATGTACTGAAATTATTTGTAAAATTGAATAACTGATAAACTAAACACCTAGTCATGCAAACTTGAGATAATGTGGTTTCAATACTGAACTAAGTCTGTGGTATGTAACTACAACCAACATGCCCAAATTTGACCTAATCGAGGCCAAACCTATAACCCTAGTAATAAGGGTGTTGATATCTGACCATGACTATTGAAACTAATAGTGTGAATTCACAAAGTTAATATTCTAAAGCAAGTGGTGTAATCCTAAACTGGTAGGTTCCCCTAGGAGGGTATCAACTCTCAGTTTATAGGAAGACTTCTCATAAGTTATGCTAGCTATGTAGTTCTTGAACTTAGGGATTGCTACTAAAGGTCCCACCCTAATCTAGTAGGAAAGCCTTTATCCCTAAATTTACTCGGTGCTAAGTTCTACTCCCAACTAAACAGACATAGAAGCATAGAATACTACATGTACTAATAACTGATTTGCTCAAATATGGTATTCTAAAAAGATAATGCATTTATAATCTGAATATAATGATATAAACGTGGTCTAAATGACTTGTAATTTGAAAATCTGAAACATGCATAAACATATAGGTATCAGGTGTTTGTAACCCACCAACACTGAATAATGCATTAAATACAATAACCTAATTAAAATAGTGTAAGAAAGATTCATGATTGAGAGACCCAAAAACATAGTGTATATCACTAAACTGGTAAAATCCACGACTATGAGTATGGGAAGATGTCAAACCTATAAGGACAACATACTCACATTGTTCAATTTAAAGATTCAACTACAATTAAAGAAAATTCATATTTTACATAAAACACTAAGCATAAAGGATAAATTGAATTTTAGAGTTTTGGGAAAATTTTAGGACTCAATAGTTGAAAGGGACTCATTTGAATATCCCACATACCTGAATTTCTTGACTTCATAAAGGGAATCATGGATTTTTATCCTTGGAGGTTAAATTATTAATAAAGAGCCCTTATTTTGTTTTATCTAGGATTTAGGAGAAGAGGGATTGTGTAATTGGTGTATTTTTGGGGTTATGGGATGATCAATTCATGATACTCTTAGTTATAGGATTGTTTAGGATATGAAGGACCAGACTACCTAGAAAAATATAAAGAGAAACACGTTTTTTAGTTTTCCCAAACAAGGTCCTTTCCACACTTCTTATTGTGGAGTATAAGTTCCATTCCATGATACTTATTGTGGAGCAGATGGTCTGTGCCACGCTTCTTATCATAAATCATAGGGATCATGCCATGCCAAAATTGTAGAGGTATGGTATTAAGGCAAAATAAGATGTGTTGGAAAGATGACATATTTTTATATAATTTGGTGGGTCTTGACCTCAAAAATTCCATATATTCCATAAATTATACACGTTCAATGTTGAACCTTGTAGAATCAAATACAAAAATTTGTTCGAATTAAAAGCTCCTAACTCAACTTTTCTCTAAGTATTTGCAATAAAAAAATTTCACCTAATAAGCACTCTTCACACTAGGACAATTATCATGACACTTATATTTCATATGGTGATCATTGATTTTTAGGTGACACACATAGGAATGAGAATTCAAATTCTAGCCCAAAAATGTAGGGTGTTACATAAGTCATATGTTATGACTATGAAGAATATCACCTCTATAAGCCAAATGTGACATCCATGAGGATAAAATCATCTTTATAGGCCCAATATCATATAGAGGAAGTAATATCTATAAAGGCCTAGTATCATATCTAAGAGGAAGTAAAATATGTAAAGGCCTAATACAACTACTAAGAGGAAATAACATCTCTAAACATCCAACATCACTTCTAAGAGAAAATAACATTTCTAAAGATCAAAAGTCACTTCTAAGAGGAAATAACATATCTAATGTCCCAACATCACTTTAAAGAGAAAATAATATCTCTAAAGGCCTAACATTACTTATAAGAGAAAATAACTTCTCTAAAGGCTCAACGTCAATTATAAGATGATTATCATCTCTATAGGCCCAACATCACATCTAAGAGGAAATATCATCTTTAAAGGCCTAATATAAATTCTAAGAGAAATATCATCTCTATAAGCCTAGTATCACATCTAAAGGAAATAATACTTCTAAAGGCCCAATATCATATCTAAGAGGAAATTACATCTCTAAAGGTATAATATCATATCTAAGAGGAATATCACGGCCATAAGCCATTAATCATTATTCATGGAAAAACGCATTATGAATCACCAAGTCGCTAAAGTAACCTTGTACTTATGCCTTATTAGTTTCAACAATGCCTAACATTCGCCAATAAGTTCACATTAGCTAATACAAGTCTTAGCGTATGGTCCGCTGGAAGAACCCTCTCCTAATCCTCAATTTCTACATTTAGGCAAGTCATTGCCCAGACTAGGCTAAGGTATCTAGTTCAACTTCTTTATGTCGAGTAATCCATAACCCATCCTAGGATAGGAATTTCGTCTTGTAATAAGGGCATTTGAGGTAAATACACCTTTTATGGTTTAGAAATTACCACAATAGCCCAAAGTAGGACAAATATACCTACCATACTCCCAATGCTAAAACCATATCCCAAACCTAGCATTATATCATATCCATTCTATAAATTAGTTCAGCCTAGGAAGAAGACAATAGGATTCAAATAAGGCATTAAGAAATTCAACCAATGAGTCAAAATACTTATCAAATCCCCAAACTTCAGTATTCAATATAAAGTAATTCAATTTTTCCCTTTCTAAAATTTTTCTCTCTTCTCTATAGTTTTACCATTACTATTTTTTGTAGAATGGCCTCACAATTGTTGGTACAGCTTGTAGCTCAGTCTAAAAAAGAGTGCACTAATGATGCACAATCACCCCATAAGGTATTAATCATAGATTCATCTTGTAGCTCTTAGAAATTTTAAAAAAACTAAAGCGATAGTAGGTGATATTTTTGATGAGCAGTGGGATATACAACAAAACATTATATCGGGTGAAAATTTGGATGATAGTGGAATGTTTCTAAGTGGTGTAATGCATTCAACATGCAAAAATCATGCTAAAGGAGAAATTTTAAGCTAATTTAACAAGGGCGGTGTAAAATCTGGTCATGCTGATTTGCGAAATGCTTTAGTAGTTTTAGCGGTGGTTCACGGTCAAAATTAAATCACTGTTGAACAAAATCAAGAGAAACCAAGGATATAAAGTGGTACACTTGATCAAGCTGCCCAAAATAGTGCTGTGGTGTCTCAAAATACAAATGAGAAAGTCAACAACGTTATCAGCGATGCATGAAATTCCGTTAAAGATAAATTTTCTGGATGTTTCGATAAATTTCAATGCCAAATGATCTCTACAGAGGTAAGGAATGATTTACAGTCAAAAGCCCCAATTTTTTTGGCTACTACCAATTCCAATTTAGAAATTAGGGTTTCTAGCCTTAATATTTCAAAATGTGTGGAAAATACTGATTTGATGGAAAATTTCCACAATTCCCAATGCCATTTGATGAAACAAGGTCTGGTAGTGCTGAGAAATTAAAATCACCATTAAAAAATAATCTTAATTCAACCAATTTTTATTTGAAGTCTGTTTTACCAACCTATTTAGCCAAAGAAGGTGTTTCGGTGAACAAGAATCAGGTGGGGCAATTGATTTCAAATAAAAATGATATGGAGAATATGAATTTCGAAAAATCCCTATAAAATCATTCCCAATGATCTTGTAAGTTGAATAATAGGATTTCGGAAAATTTGTTACACTTTAGGAAGGTGTAGATATGGTGTCTTTACATGATAATTTAGAAAATGTGGTGTCTTTACATGATAATTTAGTTATTCGTTAACTATTTTATATATAATAGATAGAATCAAATTGTAGATGAAATATGATATCCCTAATATTGTAAAATATTTTGTATTGGGAATAATTTGAGAAACTTGGAGAAAACATAGAAATGATATGAAGGTATATACCTACGATCCATATCCCAGTGATGAAATTTTGAATGATCAAAAAGTATGATGATATTTCAAATTGTCAATTAAAAGTGCTCCTCATATATTAAAAGTCTAAGAAATTTAAGGTAGAACATATTTAAGAATCTAAAATATTTGATCTTATTTATGTTGTTCTCTTTTTTGATATAGTTGTTGCTGGAAACTTGCTTTTTTGTTCTGTCCAAATTTAAATATTAGATCATATTTATGCTTTTTTCTTTAGTACTATGAAATTGGTGTGTCCTTTTTCTGTTTGCAGTTAACGTTAATGATTTATTTAGTTATAGAAAATGTCTAAAACAAATACTCTAAATAGAAAGATATTGAAGAATGAAAACACTGCTGGCAAAAAAAGATTTTTCTTTAATCTTCCATAAGTTGGTATTTACTATTATCTAATATATTATAAACTTAACTAGTTGTCATTTCAAGGAAATTATGATATCTAATTTAATATTATCATAAAAAAGATAAGGAGAATGTATCACTTGATGGTCGTTCTTACAAGACCTCAAATGATATCACACCTACTTAAATTTGACGAACGTTATCTATTTCCAAGTTTATATTAGAATTTGTTATTTGTTCTTACTTTTTATTTACTTGAATCTCTTTTTTGGATATGATTTATTAGGTTCAGTGGTGGAAATTGAAGCACATTATTCTAGTGCAGATGGTCATTCTGATCAATCTAGTGTCTATACATTTTCAATTGTCATATGACTTGAACATCTAGGTCATCTAAGATTGCATGGTGCGGGGGTTACTAAGACTTCTCTGCATAAAAAGGTTGGAAATTATTAACTAACTCTAAATGCCACGAATGATGTAATTCAAAATTGCAAGAAAGAATACAAAATATAGAGAAAGAAATTGATCAATAAAAGAAAAATATGAGGCACGATATTATGATAGATAAAATTGTGCAACTTCAGCAAGTAGGATTAACTAATCCTAAGATTCTAGAAACACTGTTTGTGCCTTCACCAAGAGAATCAACTTTTTCATAATAAGATATAGGGTGAAACAATCAAGGTTAGTGTTGCTACTTAATTATTAGGACTTCTTACTTTTCTAACTTTTCTTCATGAATGTTTTTCTGGTGTCTTTATTACGATCTATTATAATTTCTTTCACTTCTTATCTATTCCTAGTTGCAATAGGTATTAAATTATTAATAGTTAACTTTCATACAATTTTATTATATATTGGACTGTCATAGCTAAAAAAAAAATTTGGTTAACTTGAAGTTTTCAATTTGTTTCATTGTTTCCATTTGGTTAACTAAAAGTGTTCAATTGTTAACTAAAAGTGTTCAATGGGTGTGTATGGTTAATTATCATAGCATTTCATTTCAATTTGTGTTTGTTTTCCAATGTCATATATGAAATTTTTGTATATGGCTGATTCATGTCATTTATTTAAATTTGAGACAGGGAATATGCATGATGTGTAAATTGTTGGGACTTGTGACTGTATTACCTTTTTCTTTTTCGATGTTGATTTTCGTCAACCGATACCTACCCCAATTCTAATACCAATGATAAGTCTGACACCACTATCGACCCTACCCATTTCAATCTATTATAGTACCACAAAGCCTCTAACCAAAGGATTACCAAAAATCAGTTGGGACATTCCCCCAGCCATAGCAAAAACTAATATCCCTAAATAAGACAAAGTATGAAATCACATCCATTAAATAGAGCCTTTCGGAATGATATGAGATCACCACTTTGAATGGTGACCCTAAAGTCTAAATTGCTAAGCAGGAGGAGTGGAATGGTCAGCTCCGGGACTGCGTGGGGATACAACAGCCAAAGACGGGTTAGCAGCTATACACTAGCATGAAATCAGGATAAGGATAAAATAAAGCCATTTATAAAAAAAAATAAAAACCATCCATATGCACACAACCATACATATTTATACAACCACGCCAAGAAAGGGAACTACGTTTAGCATGCCATTTAAAACATTACATGGGCTACGTAGCTTTGTCATCCTAAACCACCCATGGGCTGTATGGGTTTAGCTCACCCTATGAAAGGGACCTAGTGCGTGAAACAACATGACGAGGGAAGAAAACCTTGGAAGACTAGTATATCCCTTATAATATATAGTGTGACATCATGCATACGATCACTAAGACCAAACCTCACATTGGCAAATATGTGTTTTCAGTTTAGATCTCCCTAGGACTTCCACCTTTCACAACTTTGCTGCACATCATTTCTCTAAGCGTATTTAAAACCATTACCAAGCAACGAACCAAACCATTAACCATTTTTTAACCAAGGCTGTTAGATAGTAGATCGTCATACAAACTATAACTTGCAAGTATTGGCCTTACCCAAACCTTTGGGGATTTCCATGTACCCCATATGATTTTCAATTAACCAAAAACATGGCCACCAAGGACTTTCCAATCCATTCAAAACCATTTAAAGCATTCATATAATTTAGTTTCCATTACAAAGTTTAAACCATGCATAAGTTCCATTGAAAAAACAAATATTATAGTGATAACATTGTTAAAGGCATTTTATCAAATACATTGGGGGCATAGTATTTCCAAAACCAAAGTCCATTACAGAATAAATATTCCTATGCAACCAATTATCCAAAACTACCACTAATTCATAAGAAAGCATAATTAAAAACACGGGAAAACCTTAATAAAACATTTATAATCAAAACCTCCAAATCATATTTGTAAATCTAAAATCATAAAAACTTGTATGAAACAATGTCTTTAATTGGAACAAACAATGAAGGAATAGAACATGCCTTAAAAAAAGATGACGATGGGGTGAAATCACCAAGACAATCCTCAATTTACTCCTTAACATGGAACCCTAGCTTTTTTTGCTCAAGAACTCTAGAAAGGATTTAAGAGTGTTTTCCAAGTGTTTAAGAATACAAAAAATATGGAAAATAACCTCCCAAGTTCAATATAAGTCGTGGGACCTTATATATATAAGTGGAGAAATGTGTAGAATAACCCTATTATGTTGCACAAAAATCCTATCCCAGAGATATGACTAACCATTATGAGTCATACCCTCCATATACGAGTTGTACCCACTACTTGTACCCTTGGCCTCCTCCTTAGACCCAAGACTGTCAAAGGTACGACTTATCCTACTGAAGTCGTATCCAAGAGTATGACTGGTACCCAAAAATCATATCCCTGGATGAATCGAATCCTAGAAGGAGTGAACTCTTTCCACCATATGATTCCATGGTATGATTTATACATTGACTTATGGCCACGGTGAGCCACTCATACACTGATCCAACCTAGGTGACCAATTTTAAAATTAAGCTAAGAAAAACCAAAACCAAATGATCCCTATCAAACAATACAACTCATACCATTCAAGTCATAATTATTCCAATGAAAACAATCCATCCTATCAACCAATACTAGTCAGCATACGACATGACCAGAGAACCTTAACTAAAGCCACATCCCTGGTTTACAACTGATGAATATGCCTATCCGTATGAATCCTAAGAGAAAAAATAGATGTAAATACATGGATTCATGTCCTCTTCTACTTCCTATGTATCTTGTTCCATTTTATGATTCCACCACAGAACCATATCCAAAGCCACATCCTTTGTTTACAACCGATGAATATGCCAATTCAATATCTCAATCGAGACCTCTTCATAAGACAGAGAGTCTAAGATACCCAACCCCTCTAATAGAATAACCAAAGAAAGATCACCAAGACATTTGCTCAACATTAAGACATGAAACAATGGATACCTAGACAGAAGATCTATCAAAGAAATAAACTTGGCGCCTTGCAACAGATCAAATAAGTCATTTATCTATGGAAGAGAATACATTTTCTTGACCTTTACCTTATTCAACTACCGATAGTCTATGCACATTCGAAGGGAACCATCCTTATTGAACATTAATAAAACCTGTGCACCACATGGGGATAGACTAGGTTGAATAAATCCTTTATCTAGAAGAGTCTTATGTTTCTTAATGAGTTCCCTATAGTCAGCCAGAGCAATTTAATAAGGAGGAATTAAAATTGAGTGAGTGTTCGAAACTAGATTAATACCAAAGTTAATTTCCCTATCCGGAGGAATACCATGAAGATTTTACAAAAAGACCTTAGGAAACTCATTTACCACCAGAACTTACTATAAAGAAGGACTTTTCAAGTGAGAACATTTACCCAGACCAAGTAATAAAGAGAACCTTTTAAGATTAACCTCTGATCTCTAAGATAAGAAATAAATCCCCTAGGAGCTAGGGAACCACTTTCCCACTCTATCACCTATTCACAAAGGAACCTAAAGACAACCTAATGGGTTCTACAATTCAAGGAACCATAACAAGAGTGTAACCAATCCATCCTTAGAATAATATCAAAATCCACCGTATAAAGTTCAAACAAATCCACCAAAGTCTACATATCACCAATAGATACCCCCCCCTATAGTCTCTCTTAGCCATAATCGAGTCACCTACCAGGTTAGAAATAAAAAAAGGTTACAAAAAACCTCAAGATCAAAACAAATAGATACAGCCACAAATGGGGTCACATAAGAAAGTGGACCCTAAATCAATAAGACAATACACATCATTAGAAAATAGTTGTAATATACCAGTCAAACTTTAGGTGATACCTCCTAATGCACTCCTGAAGCACTCTTAGCAATCGGATAAACCAAATAGAGCTTTGGCCACTCTTAAATCACTCTTACCAGCTAGATAATTCTTTAGTATATGGCCTAGCTAGCAATATTTAAAATATTTGTCCATTTATTCATCAAAATAACCCCAATGAAAATGACCATAGAACTTGAAAGGATGGCATAAAGAGGGGGACTGACCCTTACTCGCCTAAGATTGGGCACCCTGTGCCCAATAATTATCAGCACCTCATTGATGCCTATCACTAGACCACCTCAGCTAAGGAGCACTAGAAGATGAAAAGGAGCGCTAGACTATCTTCATCTCGACCACCTTGCGATAGAGCACCAACTTTATAAGAAAAGTTGATCCTCTTACCCCGTCTATCCCAAAACTTGATTGTTTCTTCTTCTCAACCTCCACCTATTGTATATGAATAGTCAACCTAGAATATCCATATCTTTGATAAGAAAAGTAGTGTTTATTTCTAAGATTAGATCTCGGATCAACCTAGAAGCGAACTTTTTTTTTCTCACCCTCATATCAGCCACCAATTCAGGAGCATACCTTGACATCTAATGAAACTTCAAGGCATATAACTTGAAAAGCATTTTTCCTTGCTTAAGATTAACAATCTCTTCCATCTTTGCTTCCCTCAACTCATGACTAAAGAAATAATCCAGAAAAGTAACTGAAAAGAAATCCCATAAGGACAATGTGTAGTGCCCCAAATCTGGTACCAAAATGCTACACAGTGCTTATGACCCCGAAGGATCACAAACTAATTCATGATTGATATCTATACCTTTATACTGCATAAAATACTTTATAATGCAGAAACATAAACTGAAAGGCCATAAGGTTCTATAGTGAACATATTCTTAATGATATAACATCTGTGTGGGGTAATAGAATACCCAAAACAAAACTGAATATACTAAATTTTGAAACATGATAGTCTAGAAAGCTTTTAACTGACTGAACTATCTGAGTAAGAAGTTGATGGGACATCTCCCTAACTAACTCTAACTAATAAACTAATTAATCAGATAATAGTGAAATAATCATGTCCTCAAAAGATGAAGACTCACTTCTAACTCTGTTTGTGGGTATCTAGAATCTACTGTTGCTCTGGAGCTCGTGTCTCTGAACCTATGGTATAAGACACTATAGTGCAAACACATCAGTAGTTTGAATGTACTGGTATGCATGAGAGGTATGCTGAATGCATAGATTACATATGCATGAACAATAATAATAATTGACTAACTATCATGATCATGAGAATACATGCATGAGACTTAACAACTGACACTAATATTGTAATAACATTATTACTAAATCTCAATATAACTAATAAAATGGGTGATTGTATCTGATAGTCCTAAATTAGATGGAACTATCTATGTTCCATACTGTATCTGAGTTGACTGTATTTGATAGTCATAAAATCTGAAAAACTATCTAGGTTCTATTACTGAGACTGATTGACTATAGCTGACAGTTCTAATTTTGTAACATAAAACTGTGAGAAGTAGTAATCTAATGGCATGCCCCAGATATGCCATTATGGATGGGTTGGGGTCCACTCTATAACCCTAACTGAAAAGGTGTCAATACCGCGCCATCGGTAAGGATAAGCTGTGGGCAACCCTCATTTGATAGTGTCCCCTATGCGAGAATGGTGGGGCCCTTATTCGACAGTGCTTATCCACCTCATCAACCCTATCGGACAATGTTGATACCTCAATGTATGCTGGCTTTATTGTTTTGGAATACAAGGATAACTTTTAATAATCACACCCTTATCTGATAGTGTGCGTTCCCATCCTTGGGCTCACTCGATGCTAATTCCTACTCCCATCTGAATAGACTCTGAACATGATTTACTGAACTAAACTTGTGCTAAGTTGCTGAATTCCATGACTGACGAATTACTATTGATATCTAACATTTAACCGAGTTCATGAGATCATGGAGATTTCCTAAGTCTTAAGACTATCAGAAGTCTAAGGATCATAGCTTGACTGAGAGTATTGTGAAAACATGACATGGCTCTAGTCACACAACTAATGTTTTGGGTATGAGTACCCCCAAGACTCGATAGAAGGAGACTGACCAAGCATAACTTACTTGAATATATAACTAACCTCATAATCCATAATACATTTATATAAATATTTTAATAAAATATGTGATAGGTATAACTTGTACCTATGTGGGGATTTTAAGGTATCATGCTAGTTAGGCACTTTACCTTTATCTAGGCATTTAATCAAACATATTGTAGGCATGGTACATGTAAACATCATTGTACAATATTTCAACATCATGGTTCAATTCTAATTTCATAATACAAGGGTTTAGTCATAGGTTTGCATGAATCTATATCTATAATAATTTAACCCACATAGAATTATCACCCAACATGGAGATGAATTCAGTTTCTCATTATCCACAGGAACAAGAGTAGCTCAATCATGAAATTCATATCCTTTAACTTAAATTTAGAAAATAGATTTTTCTGCTTCCTGGTTTAAAGGAGTACATGAATTAACACTATGCATACCTTAGTTCGTGATTTCGTGAAGATTGACGGTGAAACTTTCTTGAAATTGGTTCTTCTATGAAAACCCTAGCATTTTCTTGTGAGAAACATTAGAGAAACTAGTATATTTGGGGTGAAAAGTGGTTAAATCACGTGTTAAAGGGCTTAAATAGAGGTGGGAATTTGACCCTTTTAACACTGGACACGTCATTTAATTCCAGTAAAGATTTCCCAAATTAGACCCTAGGCGCGATGCGGCGCTATCGTGCCATGTCACTGGATTTTGACAATTAGGAAATTGATGGATGTCACGATGCGGGGTCATCATATTGCCACTTCCTTTGTGACCTGGAAATTTGGCGCGACGCGGGGAAAATTGCACTAAGACACTGGAAAATGGACAACTCTGAAATTCATCCCTGGCGCGACGTACCATAACCGTAGACCCCTGCTAGAATTAGCTAAATACCATTTCCTCTTTTGGTGAGGCACGCCACTAACTAATTTGGCGTTGTTTTACAATGGGAACTTAAAATAGTTGTAACTTCTGACCCGGTTATCGGATTTTGATAAATCTTTTATAAATGGAAAGCTTAGTGAATTTCCCACATGACAAAAACTGAATATCTTGAAATTCATCATAGAATAACCACCATTAAATTTAGAAGCTAATACTAGAAATTCTTGAGATAAAATTAGCTAGGAAATTAATAGGGTATTATAATATCTCCTCCTTGAGAACATTCATCGTCGAATGAGACTGACTGAGAGGGGAGAAAAGACCACTGATGTACGTACTGAACATAAATAACTGGAACATAATTTCATGACTTATACAACTAACAAGATGAACATATAATACTGAACATGTATATTTTATTCATATGTAACTGATTCATGAATGCATGACTGAGTGTTTGGTTGAATTAAGTTTCTCACAATGAGAATGCATGTCTGATTCATAATTACATAACTGAACTAATACATAAGTGCATAACTGAATATACAATGGTACTTGATACCAAGTTTATAATGGGAACATGAGCATGAAACTTCATACCAGGTTTGTGATGAACACTAAACACGAAACTGAGTAAGCTTGAGGAGAACTATTACCTTGAGCTTGATCTGAGTTGGCGAAGAAGAGGTGAGGATACTTGGTAGAAATGTCTGCCTCTGCTTCCTAAGTAGCTCTCTCAATGAACTGATTTCACCAAAGAACCTTAACTAGAGGGACTTCTTTGTTCCTTCATCTACGAGTCTGATAGTCTAAGATTTCGGCTGGAATCTCTTTATAAGAGAGACTGTTCTGAACATCAATGCTCTGAATAGGGACTACAACTAATGGGTCACCTATGAACTTTTTTAGAAAAGAGAAATGAAAGACTGGATGAACTTAGGCTATATCTAAAGGCAATTTTAGCTCATAAACTACATTTCTAAATCGACTAAGAATCTTGAAGGGACCGACGTATTGGGGACTGATCTTTCCCTTCTTGTTAAATCTATTCACTCTTGTTATGGGAGAGATATTTAAATAGACATAGTCACCAACCTCAAACTCGAGGTCCTTTTTATGCACATCTGCATAAGTTTTCTATCAGCTCTGATAAGCCCAAAGTCTTTGTCTGATCAACTGGACTTTCTATAAGGCATCGAATACTAAGTCTGGCCCTATGACTGAGGCCTTACTAACTTTGAACCAACCAATTGAAGATCTACATATCCTACCATAGAGAGCTTCGAATGGAGCCATCTAAATACTAGACTGATAGTTCGTGTTGAATGCAAACTCAATCAAAGGAAAGTGGTCACCTCAACTTCCTTTGAAATTGAATGCACACACCCTTAGAATATCTTCTAAAGTCTGAATGGTCCTTTCTGCAAGACCATATTTTTGAGGATGAAAGGTTGTACTAAGATGAACTTGAGTATCAGACCCTTTAGGAATTCTTTCAAGAAGTGAGAGGTGAACTGGGTACCTCTCTCTTAGTTTATAGTTAATATAACACCATGCAATCTAACAAACTCTCTAATGTAGAGTTTGGCGTAATCCTTAGCTGACTATGAGGTATGAACTGAGAGAAAATGAGCTGATTTGGTCACCTTGTCTACAATGACCCAAACTAAATCATGCTGATGATGAGTTCGAGGCAAACTGAATCATGCTGATGATAACTTCAAAGTAGGAATAATGAACTCCTACATAGGACCACTAGGCATTTGATGCTCTATCTTAACATGCTGACATGTAGAGCACTTAGCGACAAACTCTGAAACATCTTTCTTCATCCCACTCCACTAATAGATCTCCCATAAGTTGCAGTACATCTTAGTGGCCTCTCTGGATAAATAGAGTAGCGTACACCATGCACTTCGGCAAGAATTCCCTGCCATAAGTCAACTACACCTGGAATATAGACACGACCTTCAGAATGAAGAACACTATCTCCCCCTAGGGATAAAACCTCTATTTTTTTTGTTTTGGACTTACTCTTTCAAATTGACAAGGCTGGGATCTCTATCTTTCTTTTCTTTCAACTTAGAAACTACAGATAATTCTGAACTACGCTGAACCCATATATCACTGTTATCTATATTAACTAAGCGAATGCCTAGTTTGGCAAGATGATGAAATTCCTAAGCTAAGTTCTTTTTAGTATCATTAACATGAGATAAACTACCCATAGATAGTCTACTGAGAGAGTCGACCACTACATTGGCCTTGCCTGGATGATAAAGAACACTTATGTCATAATCTTTCAAGAGATCTAACAACCATCTCTGATGATGATTGAGATATTTTGGAGAAAAGACATACTGAAGACTTTTATGATCAGTGAACATATCTACATAAACACCGTATAGATAATCCCATCAAATATTTAAGGCAAACACTATGCCTGCTAACTCAAGATCATGAGTAGGATAATTCTTCTTATGGGGTTTAAGTTGTGTTGAGGCGTAGGCTATGACCTTACTATACGGCTTGAGGACACAACCTAAACCTACTCTAGATGCATTATAATACACTAGAAACCATCTAGACTATCTGGAAGGGCTAATACCGGAGATGAGGTAAGTCGAGTCTTCAACTCCTAAAAACTCTTCCCATAAGGATCTGACCACTAAAACTTGACTTTCTTTTGATTCAATCTGGACATAAGGGATGTAATAGAAGAAAATCCCTTAACAAGCCATCTGTAATAACCAGCCGAACCCAAGAAATTCCTAATATCTGATGGAGAGAGAGATCTAGGGTAATTGCTTACCGCTTTGGTCTTTTAAGGATCTATTCTAATGCTATCACCCTAAACAATATGACCAAGGAATGCTACTAACCTTAGCCAAAATTCGTATATACTAAATTTAGTAAATAGATGATGATCTCTGACAGTCTAGAGTACTGTTTTGAGATGGTCTTCATGATCATGCTCACAGTGAGAATAGACCAGAATATCATCTATGAAGACTATGACGAGCATGTCCAATCACTGCTTAAACACTCGGCTTATCAAATCCATAAAAACTACTTGGTCATTGGTAAGACCAAAGGACATAACTAAGAATTTGAAATTACCATACCGAGTATGAAAAACTATTTTTTGAATGTCACATTCTGTAACTCTAAGAGATCCTTCAATTGTTCTTTCAGTTCTCTGAGTTCTTCTGTTGTCATTCTGTATGGTGGAATAGATATATGCTGAATACCTAGAAGAAGATCAATGACGAAGTCTATTTAACTTTTGGGAGAAATTCTTAGATATTCTTCAGGAAAGACATTTGTATATTCACCGATACCTGGAACTGATTCAAGTTTACGAGTTTTGGAACTAGTGTCCTTAACTCAAAAAAGATGATAGACACATCCTTTAGGTATCATGTTCCCTGTCCAATGGTAGGAAATAATCTGACCTCTAAATGCTGAAGTGCTACCATTACACTCAAGGACTGGTTCATTCGGAAAGTAAAACTGGGCTATTCTATTTCTGCAGTCGACTGTGGCATAGCATGAATAAATCCAATCCATGAAGAGAATGACATCAAAATAAGCCATCTCTAATTTTACTAACTTTGATAAAGTGACTTTCTAAAATATCATAAGCGGGCAGTTCCTGTATACCTGCTGGCCTATGATGGTTTTAACCATTGGGATAGAGACTGAAAAGGGCTCTGCTAAGATTTTAGGACTGATTCAAAAATCGTTTGCTGGATAGGGAGTAACAAAAGACAAAGAAGACCCTGGATCTAGAAAAGCATAAATATGCACATGAATGATCTGTAATGTACCAGCAACTGAATCAGGAGAATTTTCCTAAGCCTATTGGTACTGAAGAGCATAAAGATGTATTGGGCGTTAACCATTAGTAGAATTGGTGGTGGCACCCTACTGATTTGGGTAAACAAACTGAGATGAGGAGCGGAGATGACTCTAATAACTGGAATTAGAGTAGTATATGACTCTTTGGTCTAGCTTTCCATAACCAAAATCAACATTGCTACCAGCTCTGCAAGAACCCTTGTGGTTGATACCATATGTCTGACAAAGGAATTAGTTAGGGCATTTCTAACACTTCCCTGAGACCTAGACCCTGGTGCTCTATCTTTGTTACCCTCCCTGAACTTAGGAACTATATCACTGGCTGAAGAAGAGGCTAGAACTGATGACTTAGGATGAAATTGGGAATGGTTTTCTCCTTCTGATTTAGGCTGAGCGATGCTGAAACTACCTGCCACTCTCTTATTCTTCTTCTCCCTCTACTTAATCTTCTACTCTTCTATCTGCTGAGCATGAGTTATAAGCTGGGCCAAAGTCATGTCATAATTCAGCATGGTATATTTGCACTTATTTACCACGCTATCATTTACCCCTAAAGAGAATATACTCATCTTGGTTTTGCTTTCTGCAACCACGTATGAGGCATATCTAGATAATTAAATAAACTTACATGAATACTCTTACATGTATCGCGCCATGTCATTGGGAAATTGAGGGATAGCACAATGCGGGGACATCGCATTACCACTTCCATATATTCCTAATAACGCTGCATTGGTGGTGTCTAATAACTTTGGTAATTATGATAGAAATGATCCCAAAACCATAGATTTTATTAGCAAATCCAAGGAAACAGGTGCTAATCTAAAAATGTAGAATAAAGACCAACGTCAACCTAATGCTTGGAATAATAAAGTGTCAGGTCCTAATTCTCTTGTTATTTCTCATGCCTTGGTGACTAAATTAAGGTTTCAAAAGTCTATGAAGGTGTCTATTATTGATTTTAGTCCTCCTAAAAGGTGTCTATTATTGATTTTAGTCCTCCTAAAATTACTACCAAGCAAGGTCTACCAGCAGTTGTATTTAAAGCTGAAGATTTTAAGAAAAAATTAGTTGCGAGATGTAAATATTCTCTGATTAGGAAATTTACCAATACAATTCTCAAGATGGACATTATTAGGAAGCAATTTATTCTTCAAACTGAGCTCAAAGGTACTTTCAAGCTGAGTCATTTCAATTCTATTTTTTATTTACAAAGATTCAGATAATCATGATTAAGAAAGGGCCTTCAACAAGAAGTAAAGGACAAAAAATAAAAATGACATTTGCAAGTATGGATTGTTAATAACTATGGCCCAAAAAAGATTGCTATTAACAAAAACAACTAAAACTATTCAAGCTATACAAACATAGAAAGATCATCACCTAAAATTAGTTGAATATAAAAACCAGTAGCAGCATAATCCACAGAAACTCAACAATCTGCAGTAAAGCGGTTTGCAGAGGAACAGTCTGTAGAGAAATATCCTACAACAGATCAAGTTCAAATGGATTTTACCTCTTCTAAATCAAATGAAAATTCTAAAGCTTGAGGTAACATGCATATACCTTCGAACTAATTGAATTCTTTTATGATTTATAATTTTTGTATATTCTTATACCTGAAGGGATTTCCACTAAGAAAACAATAGGTCAAACATAAATGCATAATATACATGGCCAAACTGACTGAAATTTATCCTACTAAATATGAATTTTCAACCCGTTGGTCATATCGATGAAGTAGTTTTAGAATTTATTAGTTTTCTAGGAACATTTGCAAGAAATCCTACCTTTTTCCTATTAGATGTACTTAACTGGAGGTTTATAGACACTAAAAATTATTTATTGAAGTATATCGAGTTTTGATATTTTTAATATTTAGTTATTCGTTAACTATTTTATATATAATAGATAAAATCAATTTGTAGATGAAATATGATATCCCTAATATTGTGAAATATTTCGCATTGGAAATAATTTGAGAAACTTAGAGAAAACATAGAAGTGATATCAAGGTAGATACCTATGATCCATATCCCAGTGATGAAATTTGAAAGATCAAAAAGTCTGATGATGTTTCAGAATGTCAATAAAAAGTGCTCCTTATACATTAAAAGTCTAAGATATTCAAGGTACAACATATTTCAGAGTCTAAAATATTTGATCTTATGTTTGATGTTCCCTTCTTTGATATAGTTGTTGCTAGCAACTTGCTTATTTCTTTTATCCAAGTTCAAATATTAGATATTATTTTTGCTTTTTTCTTTAGTACTATGAAACTATTGTATCCTTTTTCTACTTTCAATTAATGTTAATGATTTATTTAGTTATATAAAATGTCTAAAACAAATAGTCAAAATAAAAGAAGAAGATGATGAATGAAAACACTGCTCACAAAAAAAGTTTTTCTTTGATCTTCCATAAATTGGTGTTTTCTATTATCTAATATATTATAAACTTAACTACTTGTCATTTCAATAAAATTTGAATATCTAATTTAATATTATCAGGAAAAAAAGAAGGAGAATGTATTGTTTGATGATATCTTTGTGAAGACAAGATCAAGGAAACTTGGTCGTTCTTACAATACCTCAAATAAAATCACAGCTACTTAAATTGAGCAAACGTTATGTATTTCCTAGTTTATATTTGAATCTGTTATTTGTTCTTACTCTTTATTTACTTGACTATCTTTTTTGGATATGATTTATTTGGTTCAGTGGAGGAAATTGATGCACATTATTCTAGTGTAGATGGTCATTCTGATCAATCTAGTGTGGATACATGTTCGATCGTCATAAGGCCTGGACATCTAGGTCATCTAAGATTGTATGATGCGGGGGTTAGTAAGACTTCTCTCCATAAAAAGATTGGAAATTATTAACTAAATTTAAATGTCATAAATGATGTAATTCAAAATTGCAAGAAAGAATACAAAATATAGAGAAAGAAATTGATGAATAAAAGTAAAATATGAGGCACGAAGTTATTATAGATAGAATTGTGGAACTTTAGCAATCAGGATTAATTGATCCTAAGATGATAGAAATATTATTTATGCATTCACCAAGAGAATCTACTTCTGCACAATAAGATATAATAGGGTGAAACAATCAAGGTTAGTATTGCTACATAATTATTATGACTTCTTACTTTTCTTCCTTTTCTTTATGAAATTATTCTCATGTCTCTATTATGACTCTATTTGAATTTCTTTCACTTCTTATCTATTCCTAGTTACAACAGGTATTAAATTATTAATAGTTGGACTGACATACAATTTTATTATATATTGAACTGTCTTAGCAAAAAAAAAATTTGGTTGACTTGAAGTTTTCAATTTGTTTCATTGTTTTCATTTAGTTAACTAGAAGTTTTCAATTGTTAACTAAAAGTGTTCAATGGATTTAAATGGTTAATTATCATAGCATTTCTTTTCAGTTTGTAGTTTCTTTTCCTATGTCATATATGACATTTTTAGATCTAGATGATTTATGTCATTTATTTAAATTTGAGACTGGGAATATGCATGATGATTAAATTGTAGGGACATATGACTTTATGTCTTTTTTCCTTTTTGATGCTGATTTGTTGCTTTTGTTTGTTATTTTTTCTTTCTTTTTGATTTGTGTATGCCACTGATCAGATTCATGGATTTTAACATTTTCATTTATTTGTTTGTGCCTATTTGTAATATTTTGGTTTGCCTTTTTTGAATGCTTTATGTGTGAAACACTTTTGCTAGATTAATTATATTGATAATTTTATAGATGTGGGATGAGAAATTTCGTTAGCAAAGTGAATAGAATATTCTTAGTTGATGTGTATAGTTAACTATCATTGCATTTCATATTAGTATGTGTTTGTTTTCAATCTTATATATTACATTTTGGGCTATTGTTGCTTCATGTTATTTTTTGGTTGAATTTGAGCCTTGAAATATGTATGTTGTATAACTTGCCGAGAATTGGGTTTGTGTGGACCTTTTATTGTTGGTGGTGAAAGTTTTGTTATTGTTGTGGATTGTCTTTTATTTTATTTTTTCTCTGAGTTTTCAATTGATCAAGTCCTTGCACAATAGTTGGATCAATCATATTGATAGTTTTAAAGATTTAAGATGAGACTTTTGGTTTGCAAAGTGAATAGGAAGTATTCAGTTGGTGACTTTGTTTCAATTTGGTTATTAATTTAAATTCTTCAATTGGTTGGTTTAAATATGATAAGAAAATTAAAATGCAAGATGGTATTGGTTGTGCTTCAATACTTAAATTTGAGATTTGGTTTTTAATGATGTACCTTTACTCATCAAATTTTATATTCATTTCTACTGGAACTTTACATCTTCTTACTACTTATAGGAATTTATGTTGTGGGATTTGAAATTATTGTTTGATATTGTTCCTAAATTCTTAAATGCATCAGGAAATTGAAAAATTATGATAATAATTGATTATGTTTTGGTGTTTTTTAGTTCATATGTTTCCATATACATAGTTGGTGTTGGACAGAAATTGTACTTATAAATGATCTTGGTTAGTGTTTGATAGAAATTTGACATATAACTAATCACGGTTAGAGAACATAACTTCATAACAAGATTACCGATCTACAAGAATTCTTATGTTCTTTTTAGATTTGATTGTCCTTAGATTGCATTTCCTTCATGATCAATACTTTTTGAAAAATAATATAATTCACATTTGTCCTTCGTATTACCCTAGTATGAGTGTATTTAGGTAGGATAGAACTTGATTATAGATGCTTGTGAGCATTGGGTAGATTGTAATCATTAGGTATATTGGTGCGCAATAGGAAAACACAGTGAAATATATAGATTGGAAAGGCTCGAGATTGAACATAATGCTAGCACCCATGTCTCTGATTTGTATATTCTTCAGCTATATGTTCAATTGTCTAAAAACTAAAGTCCTGTACTATTTTGTCAAGCAATAAATTTTGTTGATGTATATGTTAAAACAATAGTACTATATTATTTTTACCAATAATATTGTTTAGTTAATGTGTGCATATATTTATATATATATGCTATATATGTTATGGTCTTTATAATGTATATATGACTTGCAAGTATTTATTAATTATTTTCTATAATTATTGTAGATGATGTCATTGAAGATGATAATGAAAGTGACAATGATGAAGTAGACCTGACCTAGCTTGGAGATTGATTAGATTGGGTTGTTGAAAATCTTTACTAAGTTTCAAATAATTTTTATTTTTGAACATTGAAAACTTATGTGTTGCACTTTTTGGAAGGATTAGAAATATATGGTTCTTGGGTTGAAATTTTTGTATTGAATAGCATCAACTCATGGTGATGATCAATTTATATATCGGTGAACTTTTCTAATAGTCAAGAAGTATTTGTTCTTAAATTGTTATATTGATAATGAATAGTGCTTACTCATGATTGAATTATGTTATGTTATGCTTTATGAAATCATTGCATTAGCCTAATATAATAGTGGAGTTGTAGCCTATTAAGTAAACTGTTGCAGTATCTTTAAATAATTGTCACAAAAATTTAACAATAACAATTGCATCAACTTTTTAAAACCATTGCTATAGCCATTTGAATAAGGTCCCAACCGTTGCATTAGATCGCCATAATTGTTACAATAAAGTTAGATGAATAAAAAAAGTTTTGCAATGCCATATAAACAACTGATTTATATAGATCATTCGATATGGTTAATAGCTATCTTAATAGACACTAAATCATTTTCGTTCACTCTAAATGAATAAAAATAAGTGTCGCGATAGAATATTAACAACCGTTGCATAAAACAAATTTGAGATGGTTTATAACTTTCTTAACAGACACTAAATCGTCAGCACTCACACAAGATAAATAAAAATAAGTATCTTGTAATAATATTAACAACCATTCCCAGAACATTTGTGATGGTTTATAACTATTTTAATAGATACTAAACCATCGTAATTCACATATAACCAAAACAGTCACTATAAAATGATTTTGACTCCAATTCTTTCAATCATCCTAGAAACCGTTGCATGAGTGATATTATAATGTGATTAGTTGCATCAGATACCTCATTCATTTCAATATATGTGTAGTGATGGTTAAGGTATCTACTACAACGATAAATGAATCGTTTCCTTGACTACAATTTCTAGAAGTAAGTACTATCTAGTAGTCACATACAACGACCCTTTCAATGATCTTTGATTTAAAGGACGATCATTGGAGGTGCTTGTCTACATGAAACAACCCAAAAATTCTGAATGTTGGTAAAGAGTACCTCCTAGGCACGAAAGGCACCAAAGACCATTGGTAGAAAAAATAATCATTGGTGGCAATCGTGGTTCTATGGTTGCGTCGGATTGGACGTCCAATGACCAACCAAGGAACATTTGTTGAAGGATCTAGTGATTCGTCCCTTGGAACATTTTATGGATACATACATTCCCAAAAACTAGTCTTCAACAAATGACCAACCAATTATTATTGGTAGATTTAATAACCGTTGGAGAGTTTATCCATCATGATACATAGTGTTTTTTAGTTATATTTTATAAAGGGTATTCCAGCCTTTCCTGTTATTAAGATCCTAAACTACATTATTTAAGCTATCCCAAGGTTGAATAATAATCATAAAATTCCCCAAATACATCCTTCCTTAAAACATCAAGTAACACTCTACCAAAATAGGAAAAAAGAGGTGATTTGTTTCTGAAAGGTAAAAATTAGTTTTCTTCAAATTTAGGTTCCAAATCAAAATATTTCACCAGGAGTTTTGGATTTAGGTATGTGGGAGTTTATTAGTGCATTTTATTTCACCCATTGAGTTATGAAGTTAATTCAATTCCTGAATTTAATTCATTATTTAGAGCTTCGGGTTGTATGAACATTATGTACCCCTTTGTGCTTCAGTTTCTTACCATGCATGAACCATTAATAGATGTTATCCATGAAGTTTAGCATCATTATGTACTTGAAGTCCATGAACCCTAAATATATTGAATAATTTATGATTTTGGACATGTGTTAAAATTTTTTACATCATACTTGGATTATGGAATTGTCATGAGTAGGTGCATTATTCAGATATCGCGGGTTATAAACACTCGATGATTTAGGATCTTATGAATTGTTACTTTAACACCCTGTAATTTAGGTTCACATGATCTAGAATGATAAAAAACTTATCTTTTTGTCTTAGATTATTAGTACTATTAAGCTATTCAGTTTATCAGTTTAAATTTAGTTGGGAGTGGTACTTAGCACTGATAGGACATAGGGATGATGTCTAACCCATAATTTAGGATATGACCTTTAGTAGGAGTTTCTAAGTCCCAAAACTATGCCATCGTTGTATGTTTTAAAGGGTCATTTGTCAGTCCAGGTTTTAAAGGGTCACTGGTTACCTCAAATTAGGGTATGTCGATTAATGATAGCTCTTCAAAGTTAAGATTCAGATATCGCATGACATTATATTTAGTCTATCTGGCATATTAAATGTTACATGCTTATTACTTGTCATTGCATCAGTTTAAATCCTTTAGTTCCATGTCTAATTTATCCTCTCATATTAAGTTATTTAGCATAGTACATTCAAATTACTAACTGCATACTTTATGTTTCATTGTATTGTTTTATGATATAGGTTCAGTCGTTTAACATCCAATTCTATTAGCATGATCTCGTACCTTTAAAATGGAGAGTCTTCATCTTTCAAAAACCATATTTATGTTTTCATTCTTTAACTTAGTTATTAAATTTTCAGTTAGTTAGAGATAGATGGGAGTTTGTCAAAAGACCTCATCTTAGTAGAGGCTTTCAGATATATAAACTAGTGTTTTAACTTAGGTTTTGCTAAATATTTTCTATATTATCTTAGTATTGGTTCTGTTTGACTTTCAACAAATTATTTTGACTTTCAACTTTCACTCAATATTTATAAGTTTTATTTCTGCATTCTTAATTTTATACTAGGCCATAGGATAGCCTGGTGTCACTTGTGACTATAAGAACCTTGTTATGACTAGGGGGTGTCTTTGGTTGTGAAAACACCATATTATTTGTATTTATGCAACCACAATTGAAGTGGTTTCCATTCCTACCTTCCCAGTGACCATCATGCCCTCTATAGGAATATCTTTTACCATTAACATCATATCTTTTACATGTTAGATTTAAATAATCCTATTGCTACCTTGAGTAACTATACTGGCTCAGGTAAGAGAAATACCTTCAAATATGACAAATCTTGTAGAACTCATAAAATTTATGGTCCAAGGTAGGTCATGAAGACAAAGAAGAATAAGTAAGGTAACCTCTAATTTATGAAGACGGTTGGATGTCCTCTAAAGGGCACATAGTAGATATTTGCACTGCTAGCTAAATGAGGAGTGGATAGTACCCTATGAACTCTGAGCCTTGGATAAAGAATCAATGAAGTTAACCCATTATGGACCTTTTGTCCTTCCATTTTGTCCTAAACCTCCTTACTTACACCCTCAAAACTTATAACAAAATCAACAATCTCTTTGAAGGACTTATCCAAAGATTTCATCTAAAGAGTAAAAATATTGAGAGCTATGTTCAAACCCTTTACAAAATGATGAATCCTATCCTATAAAGTTTGAATAAGCTAAATACTGCAAAACGAATGAAATTTTGCTTTATAGGCCACAACTGGCATACTCACATTGTCAAAATTGTTAAACTCCTCATTCTTCCTTTATCTCAAGGTACGGGGCACATACTTTTCTTGAAATACCAAATAAAATTGAGTCTATGTCAATAAAGGTAAACCAACTAGCCTAAACTCTATGTAGTCATTATGTTACCGTCCTCCTGAAACTAAAAGGTGATTAATTCTACACCACATCACTCAACTACTCCCGTCTTGTGAAGTCTCCAGTGGCAATTAAAAACAAACTCATAGGTATCCTCATACTCGATTCCAGAAAAATATGAATCTTCGTGTTGATAAAATTACAAAATAGCTCATGCTCATGGTTTTTTATTAGCAGATCCGTTACTTATAGCGAGAGGGCAACCCACATTAACACCCCATCCTTTCGAGGAGATACTGTAACAACATGCTGGAATCTCAAATTCTTAACTAAAATAACTATTGGTATAGTCTATTTCCTTCCAGCCCTCTAAAAATCTAAGAATTTCCCAAATCATGTGGGAACACATCTTGATCAGAATCGCATCTCTCCAAATTAGTGGTTCCTCACTATGAACTGGTAATTTTTCATCTTGCTTTGTTATTGTCCCATTCTCTTCTATATCAAAAATATCCTCAAATAAGGGATAAGATTTAAAGCTTGTATTATTTTGCAAGACTCTAACCAACATATTCTAGTATGATGAGATACAAACCTAGAGATATGATATCAACTTTTTCATGACCCAAATGACCATGAGTGGCACCTATACTATCCCTTCGATTGAAGAACAATCTAAATTAAACCATTCCCAATATAATTTGCCTATTTTGTGGAGAGGTTATCATAAGAACTAAATTAATAATAATAAGTGTAAAGACTAGCCAATACTAATAAGTATAGAAATAAAATAACTATCTATTTCAATCCCAAGACCAAAAAGTCATCTCATTAGAACTTCTATAACAAACCTCGGGTAATAAGAAAAATATCCAAAAATATCAAATGACAAAGATTGTATAATTATCCTAAAGAAATGTAAGAACTCATATTATGATCGGCGCAATCCTATAGACAAAGTGAACACCCTTGAATCAATATTGGCTATCAAACTCTAGAGGTAAGGTCGAGTCTAAGCCCGTAAAACACTTTCTGCACTTATAAAAAGATGGAAATAGGGTAGTATCAGTTCAAACAACTTTGTAGTGGAAGGTATCATAGGCCAACAAAATTTAATAGCATGTCTAGAACATAATGTACATAACGAGTAGGTAGGCACTAGTATATAACAAGAAATATAATAAATTAGCAGATAAATTAAAGAAGAGACAAATATGCACACAAATAAGCTACTTAACCATCAACAATATCAACCATATCGTTAACAACCAAGAAATTAACAATCATAGAATAAGGAGGGAGTATGTTCACCTCAACCTCGCAATTAGAATGTCATTAGTTCATTATCTACTTATTAAAGAATATAATCTCTGACGATCACAGTAATTTTAATACATAAGCGATGGGACTTATTTCTACCCAACTAATCATGACTTGCAAAAGACAATCTATGTCCATGTACTGTACCATTATGGTTCCATCCTTGTTAAAAAAGTAATTATCAATATTCATATCTCTACCAATATGGTATCCAGTCCTCAATAACCATATTATATTTGTACTATCCATTTCACTATCTCTAAGGTTACAACATAGGGTACTAAATTTGCAATCACACTTATAACGATAATTTAAGTCACTCAAGTTTGAAATTTATGCATTCAAGCAGTAACAACTAAATTATAAATGACAAGAATTTCTTAATATGAATTAATAAGTATTCAATTTAGCAGCATTTAAACAAGCAAATTAAGTCTAAACGCCAATTAAACATAACATACCTCAACTAAAAAAGTCAAAAGTAAGCTAGTCTATAATAGACACCCCTTTCCTTAATACCTTGAAATGTTTATTATCTAAAACCAACAAATGTAATAGAAATAAATCACTTTCTCCTCAATTCTACGCATTGGGGATTCAACCCCGCCAACTTTATCCTTTATCATAGCCTGATTCATAGTATAAGGGTTTTGAACCAACGATTTGCTCTAAATAACAATAATTCATATTCAAAGAGAGTAATTTTATGCTAGAAAGTGATAATTAACATCCAAGAATCAATACTAAGAAATTAAGGAAAACCCATGGTTGTTCATCAGTAATCTATGAATTTAGGGCCTAAGCCCAGGAATTCAATCATAAACCCCCAATCAATTCATTCTATGAATTAAACAAATTAAATATTGGAGTAATGATCTTAACTTACTAATGAAAATTGCCCAAATAAGTGAGAGAATTGCCTGTCTCAAGCTTAAGAATGAAATTTTAGTTTTCAAGAAATAAATTAATAAAAAATGGACTTATGGCATTAACACTGCCGATGATCGCTGTAACAGGTAGTTTACCGCTATGGTGGCCAAGTGACACATTAACATGGCCATAACAAGAGACTATTTGTGTCGGGTGCCTTAATCCCAACTAGGATCGGAGACCACCCTCAATACCCAACTAAAACCACCTTACAACCGATGTCGGATGAATCACAATTATATAATATAACAAGTTAAATAATCATAAATCAAATACTATCAAACAGTTACAACCCCAATGCCAACACCAATACAAAGGCTGACACTAATACCAACACCGCTCATACCAATCAAAAGTGGTCTCACAAAGCTACTTTTGAAATCAATACAGCATTTTGTCGCTACATGCCCTCTAACATAGCTAAAACCAAAGTAAAAAAAATAATGAAATTATATAGAGTAGACCATAACAATAAATAAAGTCTTCCGATGTACGGAAGCTTACCACTTTAATCTAACACTAGCTATTCCTAAATCCAACATTGTCAAGCAGGAGAAGTAGTACGACCGATTCCTTTATTACATAGGGATAGAATGCCCGAAGATTGGTTAGCAGGTGAATCCTTGGATGTACTTAGGAATAAGGATAAAAGAATGACAACATTTAAAAATGAATAAATAACCGAATACAATCACATCCATACATATATATATACTATCCATGCCGGGTAAGGAAACCAGGTTTAGCATACATTTAAAACCTTTAACCTAGGTTGTGTAGCTTAACCGTCAAAAACTACCCATAGGCTATATGGGTCCAGTGTTAACCCCTGAATAGGCCTAGTTCGTGTAGCCGAACGAATTGAAGATGTCATAGGGGTAGGGGATTATCGTGTACTCGTATCCCTCCAGAATACATATATACAATTATAAACTTAGGGGATTCTGGTGTACCCTCAAGTATATGGTTACCATGACTAACCCTCATGTTGGCAAACATGAGTTTCCAGTGTCTGTCAATTGGACACAAACCTTAATGTTAAGATATCACAACATTCCATTATTGCACTATTAAAACCTTTACCACACAACCAATCAGCCAATTCCAGAAGTTATTAGTCAAGGCATTATAAAGTGCTATCATCATACCATCTATATCTTGCAAGCAATGTCATTAGCCAAATACTTAGGAGATTTCTATGTACCCCATATGATTTCCAATCAATCAAAACTATGGAAACCAACGCCTATCAAAATTATTTAATATAATTAATACATTTAAGGTTCCACTCATATATTATGTAATTTAATGTTTCCAATAAAAATCAAGTGATATGACAAAAGAATTCTCATAGGTATTTTAACAAACATATTGTGGGCATATAGTTTCCAATACCAAAATCAAGAACCAATTAACCATTCCCATTCAACCACACGTTCAAAAAAACATTATAACATGAAAAACCATAATTAGAACATGGAAAAACATCATCCAACCATTAGTAACCAAAATTCCCAATATACAATTCAAATCCAACATAAAGCCACAATAATGCCATGAAAATCATTAAGTAAATTATGCTATTAGTTGAACTAAAATTGAGGGAGGAGTAACATGCCTTAGATACCAAAGAGTATGGAGAGAAACCACCTTGTAAACCACAAATTCATTGTACTGAGGAAACCCAAGCCTTTTTTTAACAAAAAGCTTTGAGAGAGATTTTGGAGTGTTTTGAGTGTTTTTATGGAGAATACTAGCGTAAATGAAGTCCTAATAGTGCTTTAGATCTTGGGTTGAATAGAGGTTAAGAGGGGAAATGTCAAAAATACCCCCAACTTAAACTGTAAAAATTCCTGCAAGTGGGTACGGTTTGGGCACCTTACTCGTACCCCATCATACGAGTAGTACCCCTAACTCATACCCAGCACAGAAAGTTGGACATCACAAACTTTTCACCTATGACTCCCCTTGTCTAAGTCATACAATCACCATATGAAAAGTACCTACCTAGTCGTATTGTATGCAGAATGTCAAGGCTAGAAAATGAACAATATACGGTTTGGACTATACCACTTATATCATGTACATACAACTTTATTGGTGTCCACTCATATCTTTGATAGTAGATTACCAACCACACACATGATTATAATATGACTTGGGATAATAAGTCTTACCCACATCATACGACTAGTTAGCTTGAGTCGTATGATGGCCAGTAAGTTCAAAACCTAGAAAATTTCTAAGGAACAGCACCTAGGGCATTTTAATTCCCCCCCCCCCCTTTGGATCATTCATCCAAAAATTATAGAACAATGCAATTCAAGAACGATTACACCCCATCACCTCAACTATAACCTTTAATAAAGTTAGAAAACAATGATGTGATGAAGAGCACATACTTTCTGTATGAATTTCTAAAGCAGAAAATAGAAACAAATATTTGGAATTGATGTCCTCTTTTGCTTCCCAAGTAGACTCTTCAATGTTGTGGTTCGTCCAAAGAACGTTGACTAATCTACATCCTTTTTCTAAAACCGACAAACCTACGAATCCAAGATCTGAATCATTATCTCTTCATAAGACAAAGTATCCGAAAAACCACTATCCTTGATGGGCACGATTTTAAACGGATCACCCACACACTTTCTCAACATAGTAACATGAAACACCTGGTAAATAGATCTCAAACTAAAAGGCAACTTTAAAACATAAGCGAACATACACCCCCTTCTTAAGACCAAGTACAGAACAACATACTAGGGAATTAGCTTTCACTTCCTACCAAAATGCATCATTCCCTTCATAGGAGAAAACTTCAAAAACACCCTATCCCAAACCTTAAAATTCAAATCTCTTTACCTTACATTTGCATAGGACTTTTGGTGACATTAGGCTGGCTTATAATTATCCTGACTCATCTTCATCTTCTTTATATTTTGGTGAACCAAGTTATGGTGAAATATCTCTACCTCACAATCCTCTAACTACCCAATAGGAGATCTACACGTCCTACCATTTCAAGATTCAAATAAAGCCATCCCAATGCTAGAATAGTAGCTATTACTGTAGAAAAACTCAAAACTATGTAAATTCTCAACCCAAATACCACCATTGTATAGCACACAATGATAAATAATAACCTTGAATATGTCAATAGTCCTTTATGCTTGCCCATCCGACTGCGGGTGGAAAGTAGTACTTACAATAACCATGGTACCCAAACCTTTGTAGAATGACTGTAAAAAGTGAGATATAAACTGTGTACCACGATCATAGATGATAGTGACTGGTACCCCATCAGACTTTACAACCTTATGGAGGTACAACCTTGCTTAATTCTCACCCAAAAAATTAGTCCTCACTAGCAAAAGGTGAGCAAACTTTGTCATCATAGCTCTAATGACCCACACAAAATATAATTGATTCCAAGATTGAGGAAGAATAGCTAGGAAATTCATGTTGATAACATCCCAATTCCATTCTGGCAACTCAATTTCCTAGTAATCCCCTGAGCCTTATATGTTCAACTTTCACTTGTTGAGACACTACACATCTAGCCACAAAATTTACCACATCCCGCTTCATATTATTCCAGTAATACATATCCTTAAGGTCATTATGCAGTTTCATCCACCTAGGATGAACAACATAGTAGGACATATGTGCCTCGGCCAGAATTCAATCACATAAATCATCTACATCAGGAATAAGTAACCTTTTTTAATACCGTAAGGTACCATCACTACTGATTTCAAAGTCCATAACCTTCTGCCTACGTACATCACCCTTGATCCTTGTTAAGAAAAGATCTAACATTTGTTTTTGCTTTATTTTACCATTAAGAGACGACCACAACAATTCTATTGCCAACACACCACTATCCTCAGAGTCCAAAAGAAAAACTCCAAGGTTAGCCAAACGGTGAATATCCTTCACCAACTCCTACTTCTCCTCATCAACATGAGCTAGACTCCCCATGGATAACTTGCTATTAGCATCAATAAACACTTTATCATTTCCTAGGTGGTAGTGAAGACATATCATAATCCTTGACAAGCTCATTCCATCTTCTTTGTCCGAGCATAAGTTCTTTCTAGGTATACATACTGTAGGCTCTTATGATCAAAAAAGATATCCACGTGGACTCCATACAAATATTGATGCCAATTTTTCAACGCAAATACCACATTGAATAATTCTAAGTCATGAGTCAGATAATTCCTCTCATGCACCACTAACGTCCTAGAGGCATAATCTATCACCTTACCATGCTTCATCATAATACAACAAGGTCCCATGCGAGACGCATCACTGTACACCACAAACCCATCAGTGCTTTTAGGTAATGTCAAAACTAAAGCCAAATTTATCTTATCCTTCAACTTTTGAAAACTCCCCTCACAAGCATTAGACTATAAGAACTTTACCTCTTTTTGAGTCAATTTAGTTAATAGGGCAGCAATCATACAAAAATTTCCACAAACCTCCTATAGTAACAAGCTAAACCTAAGATGCTCTAAATATGTGTTGGAGTCATGGGTCTAGGGCACTTCTTCACCACTATAACCTTTCATAGATCCACTAGTAATGTGACCCAAAAAGTTGACAACATTCAACTAGAACTAACATTTTGAAAATTTAACAAACAACTGTTTTTTCTTTATAGTCTGCAATATAATATAGAGGTGATTCGCATGGTCCACCTCTCTCTTAGAATACACCTGAATATTGTCTATGAAATAATAACAAAAAAGCCTAGAAACTAATAGAAGACCCTATTCATCAAATTCATGAATGCCATCGAGGGATTAATCAACCCAAAACATATCAAAAAGAATTCAAAGTGCCCATACCGGGTATGGAAAGTAGTCTTAGGGATATCCTCCTTCCTAATTTTTAATTGGTGATACCTTAATCGAAGATCAATCTTGCAGAAAAACTTAGCATTCTTCAACGGATCAAGCAAATCATCTATCCTTGAAAGAGGGTACTTGTTAATTACCATCACCTTATTCAATTATGATTATTCAATAAACGTCCTAAGGGAACCATCCACTTTATGCACGAACATTACTTGTTCTCCCCACGAGACATATAAGGATGGATGAAACCCTTATCCAGAAGACCCTTGAGTTGCTTTCTAAGCACCTTTAACTTAGCTTAAGCCATTCTATATGGGGGAATATAAATTTAACAAGTGTTTCAAACAAAGTCAATGCCAAACTAAATTTCCCTATCAAGAAGAACACTAGGAGGTCATCGAGAAGACCTCAATAAATTCATTCACCACCGGGACGAAATGTAAAGAAGGAACTTCCAAGTTAGAATCTTTAACCCAAAATAAAATAGATAGTAGAGACACCCTTTGGTGAATAATCTTTGAACTCTATGATATGATATAAATTTCCCCTTAGGAGCTAAGGAACTATCCTCGCACTCAATAATTGGCTCATTAGGGAATTTAAAGACAGCCTTTCAGGTCCGATAATCTAAAGATTCATAGAATAAGTGCAACCAATATATCCCCACTATGACCTCAAAATCCACCATATTTAATTCAAACAAATCCATCAAAGTTTATTTACTACCAATAGATACCACACCTCCCCTATAGACACTTTTGGAAATCACCTAGTCACCTACGGAGGTAGAAACAAAAAAGGGTCCAAAACACACTTAAGACAAAAGCAAAATGCACAACCACAAATAGGGTTACATAAGAGAGAGGGCCCTACATCAAGTAAAAAGTACATATTGCAAGAGAAGAGTTTTAATATTCCAGTCATGACATCAGACGATGAGTTGGACTCTTATCAGGTAGTGAGAGTATAAAGATAATTCTGACTAGTGTCAGAACTAGATGGTGCATCCATTTGTGCTAGAGCTGATTGTAGACACATAATTTTTTCCCTCCCCAAAATTATTTCTTACTATTTTACCCCGTTTTACCATGTACCTTCTCCGATGTGATAAGTTCCACACAATCACAAAATAAAAAAATTCCTAACAACTTTGACACCCCACCATAACATATTAACCAACCACCCATTAAAAAGTAACCACCTCACTACCCTACCTAACCACCCCAACATCCTTCCCCATCTCTACCCCTACCCATCTACTCCCTACCTCGTACCCCTTTATTATATTTTTGAGAAGGCTGCTTGTAAAGCCCCAAATTTTAAGAAATGGAACATCACATAGTGTTTATCATCCCAAAGGACCACAAGCTAACCCTCTATTGATATATTTACCTGTGTACCATATAATATCTAAAATAAATGCAGAAAACTAATGAAAACTAGCCATAAGGTTTAAAACATCTAAAATACTCGAAACAAAAAATCAAATATGATTCAACTGTTCGAAAAGCCTCTAAACAGTCTGAACTGTGAAGTTGATGGGACATATCCCCAACTAACTCAGTATACTGATAATAAACTAAATATGATGCGATAATAAAATAAGGATCATCCTCAACTAAAGAAGACTTACTGCTATGTCTACTGGTGTTGACTGGGACTGAGCTGCTAAGGGTACTCTGGATCTCATTCCTTTAAACCTATGGTGTCAAATAAAACACCATAGTGCAAATGCATCAGTTTAGAAATAAACCAAGTATGAAGATGAGGTAAGTCTAAATGCAAACGATTATGCATGACCAATTACTTAAATAAATAATCATGAGAGTACTGAATAAGAATATATACATGAATGCATAAATAATAACTGAAATAATTGTGACACAAAATACTAAAATTCAGATACCACTTTACTATCATCTAAAATCACAACTAATATTGAGATACTAAATAATTGAATCTCCTGATATTGATAACCGAATGCTCGAGTTGACATCAGTATTCTCTAGTGAGTAATCTAAAAAATTGATGTTACTAAAGTTGATTAACTGAATCTACTCACATGAATAACTGCACTCTGAACTTGCTAATCTCAACTGATTGAATCGGAGATCAAACCTCTCTAATAGATTATCCCTAAAACCAATATCAATGAAAAAATAAGACTTTATTTAGGATCGAACCTATCTAGAGAAGGATTTCTGAATTTGATAATGAGAATACTCAACTGAATCTAAGACTGAGATCAAGCCTATCTAATGGGTAATCTTTGGATGAGATAATGAGATTACTCAACTGAATCAAATACTGAGATTAAGCCTATTTAACGGGTGATCTCTAGATCTAATAATTAGATTACTTAACTGAATCTAAGACTGAGATCAAACCTATCTAATGGGTGATCTCTGGATATGATAATTAGATTACTTAACTAAATTTGAGACTGAGATCAAGCCTATCTAACGGGTAAACTTTGGATCTCATAATACTGATATTAAATATCTTTACATGAGACCATCCCTAACTGGTGGGTGATCCATAAATCATTGATACTATCTGAGTTCCTTACTGAGATAGGTGACAGTGTTTGACAGTCCTAATTTTTGAGTTCTACTCTGAAGATTGATACTAAAACTTTAATAGTGGGAGTTCTCACTTAACTGACATGCCCCAAATCTAAACTGGTTGGGTCCAACCGTTAACCCTAGCTGGAAGGGTGTAAATACCGTGGCACAGGTAAAGAACACTACTCTGATCAAGCCTCTCTAATGGGTGACCCTCACAGGAAGTAAAGCCTAAGGCAGTATAATAGTAAAGCCTTATTCTAATGGATTACTCCTTCTTCTGCACTGTCTATGCAGTTCTAGAATTTAGAGATTTCTCCTAAAGACTCTGCCTCTCTAAGGAGGAGCCATCATCCCTTCACTTGCTCAGTGCTAGCTCCTACTCCCAACTAAAAGATTGTAAATCAATTCTTAATTGTTCTTAAACTAAGCTAAATCTATTACCGATCATTTTTCTCAAATGATCTGACTGAGTTATGCTAAATTTACTTAGTTTTGTATCTGACGGAATACTATTGAATTTCGTTATCTAACTGAATGATACTGAGTTCCAAACTGAACACTTGAATACTACTAGATCTGAGCTGAGTACGAACTAAAACTAGAATACTATCTATACTGAGATTACTAAGATTTTTTAAGATTTGTATTTGTTTGAGAGTACAGAGTTCTATAATTCACTAAGTTCTGAGAATTGTGGCTTGACTGAGATTATTGTGAAAACTAACACTGGCTATAGACTGTAGCTAAATTGTTGGCTATAAATACCCTAGGACTCGATAACATAAAAATAAAACATAACCATTCTTGAATAATCAAGACCATGGACATTTATTCACCATCACAATCACTAAAGCATATCTTCAAGCATTTAGGAATCATTAACATGTGATAATATAGGGAGACATGCTATTGACTCATACCCCATTAAACAAAGTCTTGCATTAAACACTTAGCATGCATTGAAGAACACATAATTGGGGGATTTCATGCTATCATGCCATAATTTATTCACTAAGGCTTTTCAACAAATACTTGGCATGCATAGGCTTGCGCACAATTGGGGATTTTAAGTCATTATTCTATAATGGCTCTAATTTCATAACCTAAGCATTTAATCAAACTTATGGGGAGCATGCATTGCTTATTCAACAATTTATAAACTTCATTGACATGAACACATCATGTAACAACCCACTTGAAGAGTGTTTATCATGCATATCACATGAATTTCACATACAAGGATCAAAGCTTGAAAACCTTGTTAACAAACATGAATTAAAATTCAATAATAGCATGAATTTTAATTTCAATTCACATGAATCATAAAAACTCGTAAAACATAAACTTTAAAATTTTGAAAATGATTCTTGAATTTCTTGGGTGGAAGGAACCAAAGAATCAACATCCAACATGCCTTAGAAGACTCTTTCTTGAAGGTTCTTAAAGAAATTCTTAGGCTCGTTCTTGATTTCTTGACTAAGGTTCTTGACTTCTTGAGATAGAAAATATTTTGGTTTGGGAATAAATTGATGAATAATGAAGAATTTTCATTAGTTCGGGTATAAATCCCTTATATAGACTGGTTAAGGCTTTAGGGAAATTACTAAACAGCCCCTAAAATTAAATAATGGAATCTAAACATCCCGATTTCTCATACTGGTGCGACGCGGTGGAATTGCACCAGCTCACTGGAAACTGGACAATTGGGAAACTGGTTTGTGGTGCAATGCAGTAGAAATTGCGTTGCCACCTTGGTTGCAAACTGGAAAGGCACCATGACGCGGTATTATCGTGTTGGTGCCCTAGAAATTGACAACTCTAAAATTGAGCCTTGGCACAAGGTGCCATAGTCACTGAGGCTCACTAGATTTTGACGATTGTAATTTTAGCTAGCTCCACGATGCGTTAAAGTACCAGGTGGTACATGTCTTACTAAAATGTCTCTAACTCTTTACCCTAGTATTGGATTTGGGTGAATTTGGTATCAATGAAAAGCTTATTCGATTTCCCATGTGATAAAATATCAAAATCTTATAAATTTCACATGGAATAAAATATATTCATCTTTGAAGCAAGATATTTGATGTTCTGGAGACAAATTTAAACTAGGAGAAGTATGGGGTATTACACTGCCTCATAGTACACACATCGTACATATACATATTCTTAAACTGCATAGTAGAAAAAAATAGAAAACCCACACAAAAACACACATACTCCTCCATCCATTCACTAAATTCCCTTCACAATACATATATCGGGAGGAATATTGACACTCCTCAATTTATATTCCACACAATTACACACAATACTTTTATAGAAAACATTCACGCACATAGTACTTCATTAATACACTCTCACGCACCATATTCATGCACTCACATATTGATACACTATACACAAAAGAAAAGAAGAGGGAAAAGAAAGGTGTAGAGAGAATTGAGAGAGATAGTGATTGAGAGGGAGAGAAATAGTTAAGGCAGATTCATTCTAGTGACCAAAGTTTGTCGGCATTTTGGGTCATGAAAACTGTGGTTCTGAGCTTACCATTGTCAAACCCATTAGAAAACATCGCCAACGATAGATCAGCAATCGATTTTGGTGACCAACACCTCAAAAATAGTTCAAACAGCCTAGAAATCCACCAAAATTAGTAACCTCCGCTGATTGGAAAATAGGTCAGTGAAAAAAACACCAGCAGAAGGTGTGGCTCTAGCTATCATTTGCCAAAAACCAACCCATAATTTGAAAAAAGTTGAAATTCTATCCAGGATTTAGGTATGGATTAGATTCAAATTTTTCAGAAGTTATTGAGCTGCCGAGGTTGACATCTAGGCTAGCTCGAAGATCCAAATCGACAAAGTTACTTTGTTTAATAGAAAATAATTCATCAAATTGAGGTCCAATTCTATTCTCTCTCTTTCATTTTATTATTTGTTATATTCGATGCATTGAATTAAACAGGGCATGTTGGTTGATCTGTGATGATGTGAATTATTGGTTGCTTTGATTCAGTTCTTGATTTCCTTTATTATGAATTAATTATGTGTTTTGTGATGAAATAATATCTCATGAAGAATTAAAATAACTTATTTAGGGTGGGAATAGAAAATTGATAAAGGTGAATATTGGTTATTCTGATGCATTGATGATTGTATAATTTGGAGTAAATATTAAAGTTTATTAAATGCAATAATATCATGATGGGTTGAAATTAGTAGGTAAATTGTCGGTCGGGTAGGAAAATTTAGGAATTGAGAATTGTTGGATGCCTCAAAATATTTGTGGAATGGATTGTCTTTCTCGTATTTGGATAATATTTTCATTTAGAGGGGGAATGCCCCGAGGTCATTTGTATTTTTTCATCGAAGAATGCCCTAAAAATCTTATACGTGAAGAATGTTCGTGACCAAGGACCGAGGCATTGTGTAAAGCATATTAATAGGATTAGTATAGGTTAGTGATGCTTTATTTCAGTACATTTTATTTTGGACTATAATAACTAGATTGGATACTATTTTTTGGACTTGTTTTGTTTGGCATGGTTGTTTTGTTTGTTTTGTATGTTTTATATGGTTTATTCACCTCGTAGCATCTACTAGTTGGTATACTCTACCGAGCGATCGTGGTCGAACCACTGGACCGAGAGGTTCTAACACCTCCTCGATCAACAAAATTCCTTAATTGGATTCTCTATTCGCGGATCAATTTTAAAGATTAAAACTTTATTTTGAAAAAGTATTTCCAAAGGTGACTTGACACACCAAATTCATGAAAAAAGATTTTAAAAGTCGCGACTCTGAGTTCAAATGAAAAAAATCCTATCATTTAATAATAGAAACCCTTTAAAACTTAAAATCATAATCATTTTCGGTAAAAAAAAAGAGGTGTGACAGCTCTGGCGACTTTGCTGGAGATTTTTTAGAATTCAAGCTTATTTTTTAGTTGTATCACCATGGCTTGACACTATAGGTGTATAAACAGTTTGTCATTATTGATATTATTATTTTATCATTGTTGGATGCGTTTGTGCTACGTGTTTATAGTTTTCTCTTAGATTTACCACTTATATCCTGTATCATATGCATTACTCTGAGTTATTTTGTTCTATAACAAGTTGTGAAGTACATGTCGTGTACATGAATGCTAGTTGAGTCACCCTTATTTTAGGAAGCGATCCATTAGATGTATGGAGTAGGTGGAAAGTAATCACAGCCTCTATCGACCATAAGCTCCTCCAAACAGCCTTATTAGTTGACCCCAGCCTAGTTCAACCTTTAGGTCATGCTTATCTGCATCATATTTAGTACTACCGTTTGCTACCATGTGCTAATTGCTGCTTCTTAGAGGGTAATAGGTTCTTTTGACAGACTGATTTAGAGAAAAGCATGTGTTTAGGAAAGAATAATTCAAAAAAAAAAGGAAAAAGAACAAATGTAAGGTGAATCAAAAAAGAGTTTCTTAGCTTTTAGACTTCTTTATGTCTTCTGTTTTTCATAATTCAAAAATTCAAAAAGATTTTCTTAGCCTTTGCAGTCATTTCTCAAAAACATTAAAAATATTTTCCTTTTGTTTCTTTAGTAAGCATTGAAAATTCAAAAAATTTCAAAAAAGATTTTTCTTAAAAGGAGCTTTTAATAAAGGAAAAAAAATGCAAGGAAATGGTAGAAGTTTTGTACATTTCATATAATGAAATACCAAAAAAAATTTCCTTTCATATTTATTGGTGTCATTTTTATGTTAAGTGTCTAGTTGAAAACTCAAAAAAGATTTTATGGAAATTTTTCATCATTTATCTTGATCGTGTCTCTCAAGTTATGGTTCATTCTGTCTATTATTGTTTAAGTGTCCAATCTGGACGAACTACACACACCTGATTCTTCTCTCTTGGGAGTGAGATACGTAGGCTGACATTCGTGGGTTCGGTGATCTTATTTAAAAAATCCAAAAATATTTTCTTTAGTCTTCATTTTGAGTAGGTGTTTCATATACATATTTAATAGAAAACAACAAAAAAATTACTTTAACAGGTTCAAGTTTCATTTTCATATTAAATTCAAAATTGAAACCCAAAAAGATTTTTTTTGATAATCATAGGTTTAATTTCATATAGGATTTTAAAGGTGAAAAATTCAAAAAATATTTTCATCAATTCTTTTGACAATTTGTTATTTTCTTTTCTTCTAAAAATTTTGTGAAAAAAAAAAGACTTCGATCGGCCATGTTATGCCAAAACTTCACAAAGTACACACACCTGATTCTCCTCTTCCAGGAGTGAGATATGTAGGCACCCTTCTAGGGTTTGGTGATCTTTTCAGAAGAAAAAAAAAGGAAAAAGAGGTTTTGAGAAAGTGTCACACTCTAAAACATTTGTTATCTCCTGTTTAGTTAGTTTAAGGTGGTTAGTTTGTGGCATGCTAGATGGTCCTCCACAACACACCAGGTCTATGGAACAATTTATTATGGCCAACAAGGATATAGAAAGTTATATCACGGATCAAACAAAGTGTTGGGAAAATGAGAGCTCAAACTAGGAGATTTTGAGACTAAGGAAATAAATAATGGAAATGTATTGATCTTAGGCCAGTGGGCTACCTTCTCCTCCATTCCCCACTATTGACACTGCCAATACCTTGAGCTTTCCATCACAATTGCAATGTCATTTTCCTACTGTTGTTGATACACCACAACATGCCTCAAAATCCATCCATTTCAAATGCATCCCAAAAATTTCACCACTCTTTCTTTAGCTCCTTATTATAAGCCTACCACATTCGCAGAACCATATATTGTCTGTGCTTTTATTGCTCAACCTTCTACTGAGCCCCCCACTTTGCTATCAAACAAACGATTCTGCTTCCCTAATCTGCTAAAGAACCTATGTTTAATACTATTGGTGATCTCTGTTACACTCTTGAGCCTACAGTTAAGTTATTTGGACAACAAAAATTTCTTACCAAGAAGCATAGCATGCCAGATGAGGTAGTGAAAATCATTGGGAAAGTGAAGAATGTAAAAAATGATACAAAAATTTCCTTTGGAATTGCAGGTTATTAGGATGTTTCATCTTAAAATTGGGGAATGTTTTCAAGTGTTAACCTTCCTCGAAGCTTTAAGGCATCAAAATCGGTGGAGAATGATGGGAATGAGGCTACTGTGAAATATTTTGGATGATATTGCAATCAATCAAGCAAAACTGAAGGAAAAAAAAAAAGAAAAACACACCTATTGTTGTGCAAAGGCCAAAGCACAGTTTGTGAGGTCCAACTCACCAATACTGTCAGCCTCAATACCAAGCTTACATATTAGATCCACATGCTCACCTGCAATAAGGTTCCTCTTTAAAATATCAAAGATATTCCATTCCACTTCCTCAGTAAATGCACAATGGTATACTCATATGTCTTCTTATCCATAATGGCGTGTAATGGTCCCTCAACATCATCCTCGAACCCCACATATTTACCAAGGAACTTCTAATTCCATGCTTCAACTAAGGCCAAAGTTTGCAAAAATGAGGAAATCAAAGGATAATTTTACACCATTTAAGGAATTGTATGCCAGTTTATTTAAGAGATTTAGACATTTGGTCATGATCACTCCTTTCATTGGGTGTACTCCTGATCCACATTCAAGAATTTTTGGTCCTCATGTAAGATATAAATATCTTATTGATATCCAGGGTCACAGTATTGAAGATTGTAGTGCTTTGAAAAGAGAAATAAAAAGGATGATCCAATAAAAATTAATCATAGTGCAAAATAGTGACACTGAAAAGGTCACAAATAATCCTTCATCAACGCACGATAATGCACAATATGTGGGATACAACGAGTTAAGCAAGGAGATCCACAATTTATTTGCTGAAGAGAATTTGTGAAAGCTTTAGTAACATTGATATAAAAACTAGTGGCTAAGATATCAGGATCAGTTATTGAAAAGTCACCTCTTTCCTTACCACGAAGGAGTTTGGTAGCTTGTTTTATTTATTTTATATTATTTGAATTATTTTAGGATTGTAGTTCGGGATCTATCTCATTTTTTCCTTTTGTCATTTATGTTCAAACCCTTCTATCTTTCATTTTAACTAAATAAAGTTTTCCTTTTCCCATTGTGTTTTAAATATGTGTTTCTTATTTTTTTCTTTACACAATACATTTTATGTTGGTTCTAGTGATATGACATGCTGGTGGAATATTCATCTAGATCTTAAAATCCAGTTTAAGCATGAACTTTGAATTAGAGAGCTAAAGTTACAAAAAATATCTGAGAAATAAGTAGTGCATTGAGACATTTGGTGACCATGTTGAAGCCTTCTTTCAAAATTAAGACAATTATCTTGAGAATCACAACAATAACTTGGTCATCAATTGAAAAACATAGCTTAAACAGGTCAAATAGTGGATGCATGATCCCTATATCAAAAGAAATAAAAAGATAATCAGCTTTACAAAAGAATGGATCATTCGATATGAGGGATGTGCAAGAAAGGTGGAGTTGTATTTCAACAAGTGTAGAAGAAGAAGTGGCACACATGCACAATTAAAGTTCTTATTATTAAAGTGTCACAAATGATCTTCATCTTTCACTTCATAGTGCATGTTATGTACTTGCATTTTCAAGGATTGATATGACAAAGACATTTAATTCTGCTATCCAAATATCGTGTCATCCTTTATTTAACCCGTTTGAACTTGAGTTTTATTTTCTTTCATACCCCTCTTTTGAAATTAGGATAGAGTCAACAAAGCTCAAAAGAAAAGTGTCGAGCAAAATATTAGAGTCATAAAGTTTCAAACAAAAGAAATAAAGAGAAAAATTTTTCAAAAAGAAAGAAAGAAAAGTGTCAAGTAAATTAGAGTCAGAAAAATCCCAGTGAGAAAAAGAGTCAACAAAAGAAAAAATCAGAATCATAAAAAAATGAGTTATCAAAACTATGTGTTACCTGATTTTCCTCTCTCGAGGGTGAGAAATGTAGGCTACTCTAATTTGTGCTTTGCCAAACCAAATAAATAATTTAGAATCATCCAGTCAAAAGAAAGTAGGGTGTTAGCTAATCCTCATTGTTTGAGTTGATTCCAAAAGTTGTAAGTCTAACCATACTTGAAGTGTCGTTTGGGCTTTAGGCCATACTTTCTTTCCAACCTTATCCAAAATCCAAGTTACAATCAAAGAAATACCTTTAGATCAATCTCTGAGAATGTTAAAGCTAAACATGTATTGGATATGATGACTTATTTTGGGTACTACTTGTCTTCCTTAGTATAAGTAATCAGGAGAGAAATAAAAATGAGAGAGTTTTATTGGTGAAAACCTTCACGGGCACCGTAAGGCGATGATAAGTTAACATAGATAAAAATGAGAGATTTTTATCAGTGAAAACCCTCACGGGCACCATAAGACGGCTGTCAGTTGAGAGAAATGAAAATAACAGAGTCTCTTTGGTGAAAATCATAATAGACACCATAGGGAAATAGTGAGTTGAGAGAAGGAAAAGGAGAGGTTTGTTGGAGAAAACACATCAAGGTGTCACTAGACAAATGAGGCCTTGAATGCGATTGGCATAAGGAAGTATCTCAATTTCAGGTCCATTAACTCAATAACAATTGGAGACAGTTTGGATGGAAAGATCAGGAAGCTTAATCCAAAATACATGTCATAATCATTAGAGTTTACTGTCACTTTCAAATAAATTTTTCTAATCTCTATTTTAATGGGGACAATTATTGTCTTTTCTTTCTTCTTTATATTTTCATTTTTATTTTCTTATGTCTGTTGTTAAAATAGAAAGTCATTTTTCTTTTGTATTTAAGTCAAATTAATGTCAAAGCAAGTGAGAAAAGATTTCTAAACTGACTACCAACTTCTTCAATTGCACAAAGCAAGAAAAAATGGCCAATACGTAAAAGAGAAATCATTGTAAGCCAAAATAAGGCACTCAAAAAGTTATGTCAATAGATAAGTCTGGGAACTCATGGAAATACTGAGGTTCAAAGGATTTATCTGAGGAGCACGACAAAGCTGAGATATTGTGTTTTGTTTCAGAGTCACTCTTAATATTTTGAGTTTAGGTCAATGATGCACCAAGTAAATGACATTTTGTAATGGTTGAAAGCAAGTTTAAATGAGACGAGGGCAAGAACGATTGTCGTAAAAGCTAAAGTTACAAGATTGGAGCCATGTCTTAAACTCATAAGTTTTCTTTGATGAAATAGAAAATATGTTACCTTGAAATCAAGGACTTCAAAGCATAAATATCAAGGGTTGCAATGCCTCACTTCTACAAATGCCAGAAGCAATCTTGCTTCACAAGTCTAATAATCAAATCATCTTAACAATTCATCTCTTATATCACTCTGACACTCGATTCCTTGTCCATGTATTTCCATTATCAATTCCTAGGAGATAAAATTATTAAATTGAACCTTGACTCCTAGATTATGTACTTTCTGGTTGAGTTATTCCTCTTGACTCCTAGAAGATGTCCCTTCTGGTCAATTCATTCACCTTGATTCATAGAAGATGCACCTTCTTGTCGAGTTATTAACCTTGACTGTTATAAGATTTCCCTTCTGTTCTAGCCATTTCCCTTGACTCCTAGAAAATATACCTTATGGTCGAGTCATTCCCCTCGACTCATAGAAGATTTACCTTCTGTTAGAGTCATTCCCCTCTACTCCTATAAGATATAACTTCTGGTTGAGTCTTTTTCGTCGAATCCTAGAAGATATAGCTTCTGGTCGAGTCATTCCCCTTGCCTCCTAGAAGATGTACCTTACGATCGATTCATTCCTCTTGACTCCTAGAAAATGTAAATTCTAGTTGAGTCATACCCTTGGACTCCTAGAAAATGCACTTTCTAGTCGAATCATTACAATTAATCCATAGAAGATACATTTCCTTATTTGGATTTTTCAAGTAGTTCTGATATGACTTTCACAAAAGTCTTGCAATGATAAACTAGGCCAAATTTTAATTCTTGCTATTTGGAACTTCACGTTTCTGAAAAATGGAATCTTTATTTATCATAATCTTTGTTTGAGATAACACTAATTCTAATTTTGACATTGAAAGTCATGAGCTCGCCTGAAGAACTAGGTGATGCAACTGAAAGTCAGGCACCAACCTGAAGAATAGGGAGAGGAAATTAAATGTCAAGAAACAAGGTTAATAGATTAAAAGTCAAGCAACAAGGTGAACTAATTGAAAGTCAATAAAGAGAGGAAATTACAAGTCAGGAGCCTGCCCAAAAAATTGTGTGATGAAATTGGGAATCAAAATATTAAAAAATAGCATGTTAGGAGCCCGCCTGGAGAACATGGTGATAAAATTGAAAATCAAGAAACAATTTGAAGAAATTGTAAGTCAAGAGCCTGCCTGAAGAGTAGGGTAAAGATTTTCAAATTCATGATCAAGGTTCATAAGTACCACCGACAAAACATTGTCAACTTGTGAGTTCATCTCCAATATTAATTTTTTTTATGGAGAAAGAATCTATTCTCAAGTTCAATCCAAAGAAGATTAGATCTTTTGTCTATTTTGAAAGCTTTAGAAACTCACGTAAAGAGCCCAAAAGAAGATGATTAGATAGGACTTTTTTAATTTCATTTATCTTTTTAACTTGTAATTTTTGTTTTAATGTATTAGCAGCGCCGCTAACTGGAACCTCGACAGAACCTCACTCGACTCTCCAAATAAACATATTCTATCCTTTTTTAATCCTTTAACGATATGTGAATTGATTCCCACAGAACTTAGGATAGATAGGATGCTTAAAATCAAGGCTCGGTTCCCCTCTTTCCTTCTACTTCTTTCTTTTGAATAATAGTCGGGACAAAATTCTATCTCATCTTTTTTTATCATAAATACTTTGTGTTTACATCCAAAATGAGGCATAATGTAGACATATAATTTTGTCCCTTCCCAAAATAATTTTTTACCATTTTACCCCATCTTATAACGTACCTTAACCCATCTAATAAGTTCCATACAATCATAAAATAATTAAATTCCTAACAACTTTGACACCCCACCTAACAAATTAACAATATACCTAATTAAAATTAACCACCCCACTACCCTACCTTACCACCCTAACTTCGTACCTTACCCTACCCCTACCCATATACCCCTACCCCTTAACCTATTATCATTCTTTGGAAGAGGCTACCTTACAACACAAACATTATACATATACTTATACATACACTCATACCACAAAGTACAAAAATGGAGGAGACCCACACAGAAACACACACACTTCTCCATCAATGCACTAAATTCCCTATATAATACACATACCAGGAGGTATATCGATACACTCCCCAATTTCTATTCCACATAATTACACATATTACTCTCACAGAAAATACTCACACATATAGTCCTTCATCAATACACTCTCACACACAATATTCATCTAATCACACAATGATACACTACACGCATATCAGAGAAGAAAAGGAAATACAGAGATATAGAGAGAATCGAGAGAGAGATAGAGATCAAGAGGGAGACACAATTAAGACACATTTATGTTGGTGACCAAATTTTTCTAAAGCTCCGGGGTAACAAAAATAGTTGATTTGAACTCAACATCATTAAACCCATTGAGAAACATCGATAATGACAGATCAATGACCAATTCTGGCAATCAATACCTCAAAAATAGCTCAAACCACCAAAAAATCCATTGGAATCAGTAACCTCCACCGATCGGATAATAGATTAGTTACAAAAACACTATCGAAAGGTATGGTTCCTCTTATCATTTGTTGGGAACCAGCCCATAATTCCAATGAAGTTGAAATTTTATCTAGGAATTCATGTATAGATTAGATTTGATTTCCCCTTTGAAGTTATTGGTCTGTCAAGGTTGAGATTTAGGCTGGATCAATGATCCGGATCGACAAAGCTTCTCTATTTAATTGAAGATAATTCATCAATTTGAGGTCTTATTCTATTCTCTCTCATTATTTTGTTGTTTGTTATATTCGATATATGGAATTGAACACGATGTGTTGGTTGATCTATGATGATGTGAATTGTTAGTAGCTTTGATTTCCTTAATTATGGATTGATTATGGGTGGTGTGATGAAATGATATCTCATTAAGAATTAAAACAAGTTATTTGGGTGGATACAATAATATCATGATGGGTTGAAATTGTTAGGTAAACAGTAGGCTGGATAGGCAAATTTGGGAAATGTGAATTGTTGGATGATTTGAAATATTTTTTGAATTTTTTGTCTTTCTCGCAAATGGAAAACGTATTCATTTAGTAGGGGAATCACCCAAAGGATCTTGTAGGTTAATTATGTTTATGACCAAGGCCCGAGTCATTGGTTAGAGCATAATGTAGGATTAGTTGTAATACCCGTACTTTTCTAACTTGAAATTTTTAACTAAGAATGTTAGAATCATTCTTTGAAGATGAATCCACTTTTATAGATGTGGTATTTTCAAGATTTTAACTTTTGTCATGTGTGAAATTCCATAAGCTTTCCATCGATACTAAATTCGCCTAAATCCAACACCCAGGCGAAGAGTTAGAGATCTTTTAGTGAGACAATGTATCACCAGAGCCATCAGCGCATCGCGGAGCTAGATTAAATGGAAATGGTCAATTTCCAGTGTTGCTCCAAGATATGGAGCATCGCACCAATCTTTCAGGTCTCAAATAAGTTGGTAACATGATAGCTCCGTATCGCGCCACCATGTAGATTCCTAATTATCCCATTCCACTGACTTTGCGCGATAGTGGCGAGTCGCGCCAAGAATAAAAATTGGGAAATTTTCACAAGAATTAAAATACGTGTCCTCAGATTAAAATTTTCAATTTCCCTACCATAGAGAAGCTCAAAAACACGAATTTGAGCCTCCATTACACCAAAATATACTCTGTTCTCTCAAAATCCAATCATGAACACATTAGGGTTTTTCATAGAAGATTCAAGTTCAAGAAGTTCCTTCGTCAATCTTCATGTATTTAAGAACCAGTTTATACATAGTGTTCACTCATGGACTCTTTACATCCATGATGCCCAAGAATATCTTTTCCAGCTTCAAGTTTATGGATTTGTTTATGAGATTCATGTTGGGTTTGTTTTTTTCATGTTGGGTTTGTTTTGATCATGTTGAGAAAGATTAATTGAATTCTACTCCATGTTGGGTGTTCAATTTTATGTTGAATTGATTAGTATAGATGTATATTCATGTAAACTTATGATTAAACCCTATAATGATGAAATTATAATTGATCCATGATGTATAATTGTTGAACAATGTTGTTTACATATAATATGCCTACTATGTGTTTGATTGAATGCCTATATGAAGGAAAAGTGCCCAACTAGTTTACGTACAAGTTTATGCATATCACATATTTGATGAAGTGCTTTAATATATGAATTATGAATTGTGTTATTGGTCATGTATTCGAGTAAGTCATGTTATGTTAGTTTCTTTCCATCGAGTCATGGGGGTACTTGTACTCGACAACTTAGTTGTGTGCCTAGAGCCATGTCATGTTTTCATGATACACTCAGAAAAGTCACGATCCATAGAACTCAGTCAGCCATGTGACTCAAGAAATCTCAAAAATCTCAGTAGTCCAGTAACCTCCATGATCTCAGTATTCCGAGTAACTCTCAGTAATTTCAGTCTTCTCAGTCAGTCCTTAGATCTCAGTAGCATTCCATCGGTAAAGAAAACTTAGTAAATTTAGTTTTAGCTCTGGTAAATGATACCATCAGTTAATTAGTTCAGTTTAGTTAAATCCCTTCAGCAAGTTAATTAGTTCATTGTCGATTCAGTTGGGAGTAGGATTCAGCACCCAGTGAACCCAAGGATGGGGACTCACTTTTTATTTAATGGAGATTGTGATTATTAGAAGTATTCCTTGTGTTCCAGAACTATGTAGCCAGCATAGGTTGAGATGCACCCTACATGTTTAGGGATATATATATATACATCTCATTTAGGTTAAATACTAGGAGAGGTTTACAAAAGATCTTCCTGTTAGCTAGGGTATACTCATAGTGGGCCTTTACCCGTGGTACGATATTGACACCCTTCCAGCTGGGTTTACAGGTTGGACCACACCAGTTCAGTTTTGGTACATGTCAGTTAGATGATTACCCGGCATAGTATCAGTCTCAGTCTCAGTCTCAATCTCAGTAAAAGAACTCAGATAGTTCTTTAAATTTCAGCACTATCAAATATAGTCAAATTAGATACATTACAGAACTCAGCTAGTTCCATCATATTTAGGACTGTTAGATACAGTCACTCATGTTATCAACTATATCAGTTCTCATAACTCGGTATCAGTCTTTAGCTTCAGGGCAGTGAGATACAGTCAACCAAACCTGTTCTTCATTATTAGAACTGTAAGAAATAGTTATTCATATATCAGTAACATAATATCTGTCTCTCAGTATTCAGTAATACAGTATCAGCCCTTCTCACTTATCAGCAACTCAGGGGTCAATATTAGTAGACTTAGTATTCAGTCCTATCATGATCTCAGTTACAGTGACAAAGTCATGCATTTATTCCCACATTCATGTTAGTAAGTCAGTTAGTATTTTTCATGCATCTGAACCATTTTTATTCATCCTACCTTGCTTTCATACCAGTAGATTCAAAGTGCTGATACATTTATGCTATGGTGCCCTATACCATTGGTTTAGAAGCGTGAACTCCAGAGAACTAGTAGCATCCCAGTTCAGTGATCAGAGTTAGCAGTGAGTCCTCATCTTTCAAAGAAATGATAATCATATTACTATTTTAGCTTTTAATTTTTTTTAGTAGTTGGAGTTAGTTAGGGACATTTCCCATCAACTCTTTATTCAAGCAGTTTAGAAGCTTTCAGACTACAGCATGTTCAGACAATTATCTCAGATGTTTTGGTATCGTTATACTATATATCTTTAGGTTATGTACTAGTATTGAACCTAATGGCCTTTCAATTCGTGTTTTCGCATTTATGATATTATTACTATTATTTAGTGCTCATTTTATAGCTATCAGTCATGGGTTAGCTTGTGGTCCTTCAAGGTCATGGGCACCGTGTAGCATTTTGAGTACCAAATTTGGGGTTTTACAAGCTTGGTATCCGAGCTAGGTTCAATAGTGTCCAAGGAAGTATTAAAAGCCACATCTAGTAAAGTCTTGTACATGTGTATGTCGTACACCACACTTATGTGGAGGAGGCTATGAGATGTTTTAGGAATAGTTTCCCTTTCTTACATATTCATGTTGTGCTAGTGATCATAGGCTAAAAGTTAAATTCTCAGTCTAATATGCTTTTTCCCTTCTTTTATAGATCATACCTACCAAAAGGGCTAGCAAAGGCGTAAATGGAAATCAGTCAGTACCTCAGCCCGTCCAGCCAGACCCTCTAGATGAGCATATCTGTCATGCAAAATTTAGGACTGTATTTACAACTCTAGCTAGTTCAATCGTAGTCTAGAATGAATGGCCAGATACTATTCCAGCCAACCCAATAGCAAATTTTACTACAATCAGGATTTGGGACTTCACCCGAATGAATCTTCCTCTATTCACCAGTTCTATGATTGAAGAGGATCCACAGGAGTTGCTCAATCAGGTTTAAAAAGTCACAAAGATCATAGGAGTGACTTCCAGTGAGAGCATAGAGTTAGAAACCTATGAGCTACAAGATGTAGCCCATACATGGTATAAATAGTGGGAGGTAGACAAGGGTATAGATACATAGCCCATAGAGTGGTAAGAGTTCACTATAGTTTTCTTTGATAGGTTCTTTCCCATAGAGAAGAAAGAGGCTAAATTATTAGAGTTTATCAATATTAGACAATGTACAATGTGTGTAAAAAAATACTCCCTCAATTTTATTAAGTTAGCCAGGTACACTCTCTATGTAGTAGCAGATAGCAGATCTCGAATGAGTAAGTTTGCATCAGAGGTATCAGGGAGAGTGGTTAAGGAGTGAAGGACTGAAATATGGATTGGTGACATGGATATATCTAGGCTTATGATATATGTCCAACAGATCGAGGAGCAGAAGCTTAAGAAGAGGGAGAGAAAAAATAAGAGGGCTAGAATAGGTAGTTATAGTGTTGCACTGCATGGGTCACAGGGTGGTAACCGTTCTAAGTTGTGTCAGATATGTTCAGTACCAGTTCACTCTTCAGCTAGTGCCTCAGTACCAAAGTTCAAAAATGACCTTAGAAATGGGGCATCTGGTTCCAAGGCTCAGATAGTGAGAGTAGGATTCTTACTCATCCATTTTGCGCAGAGTCTGGTAAGCATCTTAAAGATATGTGTATAACCGGTAGTGGTGTGTGTTTCAGAAGTGGTATGTTAGGTCACAAGGTTAGAGACTGCCCTCAATCAGGTTATCAGAGTCATCTCCCCTCATCATTTCATTCTAGTCGCCCAAATTAGCAGGGTTCCAATTCTTATGGTATCAGTAGGCAACGCCTAAGAAGAATCTATGCACTTCGGTCTCGACAGAATCAGTAAAATCCTCCTGATGCAGTCATGGGTATATTATAGATCTCTCATTTAAATATTCATGCTTCTTTATATTCATGAATTCCTTTTTCTTTTGAAACCTTGCATAGCAGTTAAACCATGGGGTTAGAAAGTTAAGCCTTCAAAATCTAGTTATAGTTCCTGTATGCATAGGTGATCACTAAGGAAAGATGATGCCCGACTTACTCTTATCTCAGTGCAATTATTTTGTACCACAGTCACCACCTTACCTATGCATATTTCATACACTTCCCATAGGATCATGTGCGTGTGGAATTCCTAGTAGGACGAGTTCTAACACCCTCAGTAGTACGAGCCATGTTCCATGAAAACAGAAATTTCAGACTTAAGTTATGCAGCTCGTGACTGAGGCACTTATGTTATGCTTTACCATATGTTCAGTCTATATAACTCATGCTCTACTCTTAAAGATCAGTCAAGCTTAGATTACGTTATGTATAACTCCTATTTAAATCTCTTGATAAATCGATAATGTATGCACTCTGTTCCTTAGGCCTTTGTCAATTATTCAGGTTGATATAGTATTTATTTGATCATCGAATCCTTGCCTATTCCAATATTTCCTCAAGTAGTTATCAGTATCAAATCTTAGTACTTCAATATCAGTATAAACCTCAATGATCAAAACCCAACATTCAGTCCTAGTCAGAATCTCAGTTACAGTTTTAGTTATAATACCAACATCAGTTTAGTAATCAAATCAAAAACTCAGTTCAATTCCAGACTTGCTTGATTAATGCTATAGCTACCAGTCACTCAGTTAGTAGTGTTTTAGTACCTTATATTATAGAATATTTCCAAACCATGATATACATCTAGCCTTGTATTCTTGAGGTGATGCAGTTTTGCTCATTCATTCTCAGTTACCTCATGTTATCCAGTCAATCATTATCTCCTATGCATAATGTTTTATAGCCTTATTCTAGTTTTTTGGAAAAATTACAAACCAATCTTTCATACCCAGTATTTAGCTATCAGTTATCCAGTTAATCAAATAAGTTAGTATGTTTATGCATTCGTGCTCAGCAGCTCATAAATCTTTTTGTAGTCTCAGTTGCAGTGCACGAAGCTTAGTTGCTTCATCTTAGATGATGTATCAGGCCTCAAATTTTAGATCTCAAATAACTAATGGATTAAGATAGTAAGTGCCTTGCGCATCGATTTAGTTACACCTTAGTAGCGCAGCCAAGACAATATTCTTAGCAGGATCTAGTGTCCCAAGGGTGAGATATGCTATGATCCCCTAAACCTATATAACATAAGCGTCCAATTATTTTCTCACAAAATGACTCCATTTTGAAGTATAGTATACTCATAATTTCTCAGTCATGAGCCATGTATTTAAGGGCTTAGATTAGTTAACAAAATTCAGTTTATATGCCATGTTTCAGCCTCAGTCATGTTCTTAGGTCCCCGTTCATGCATACTTCTAGCGTAATTATGGGATCCTCAGTGCCTTTCAGTCATGTAACAGTTTTTTAAATTACATAGTTCCATGTTCAAACTACCATTACAAACTTGGTAATAATTTCATGCTCAGATCCCCATTACAAACTTAGTAGTAAGTACTTTTGCATATTCAGTCGTGTATTTATACATCAGTTCAGCTATGTAATCATACATTAGACATACCTTCTCACTATGAGGAATTCATTTAATTAGAATAGTCATTCATGTATTCATAAGTCAATTATCCATACTTCAGATATGCATGAATTTAGCTTATCAGTCATGCATCGGACATGCATGTTCAGTATATTATATTTAGCTGTTCAGTCATGTCAATTCATGAGATCATATTTCAGTAATTCATGTTCAATATATACATCATTTCATCTTCTCCCCTGTCACTCAGTCTCATTCGAGGATGATTATTCTCAAGGGGTAAAAATTGTAATACCCATACTTTTCCTAGCTTAAAATTTCTGCTAACAATATTAGAATATTTCTTTGAATGATGAATCCAATTTATAGATGTAGTATTTTAAATATTTTCAAATTTTATAATGTGGTAAATACCATATGCTTTCCATCGATACTAAATTCGCCCAAATCTGACACCCGGGCGAAGAGTTAGAGCTTTTTTAGTGAGATAGTGTATCACCTGAGCTGTCAGCACGTTGCAGAGCCAGCTTAAATGGCAGTTATCAATTTCCAGTGTTTCTCCATGATAGTGGCATATCGTGCTAAACTTCCAGGTCTCAAACAAGGTGGAAACATGATAGCTTCGCGTCGTTCCACCATGCAGATTCCCAATTGTCTAGTTCTAGTGACTTGGCGCGATAGTGGCGCATCGCGCTAAGGATCAAAATTGAGAATTTTACACTAGAATTAAAATACGTGTCCTACGGTAAAAATTTTCAATTTACGTACCCTATATAAGCTAAAAAACACAGATTTAGTCCTTCATTACACGAAAATATACTCTAGTCTCTCAAAATCATTCCAAGAACACATTAGGGTTTTCATTGAAGATTCAAGTTCAAAAATTTGCTCCGTCAATATTCGTGTATTTATGAATCAAGGTATGCGTAGTGTTCATTCATGTACTCTTTACATCCATGAAGCCCCGGAATCTCTTTTCCAACTTCAATTTTATGGATTTCTTTATGAGTCTCATTTTGGGTTTGTTTTGTTCAAGTTAAGAATGATTAATTGAATTCTAATCCATGTTGGGATCACTTTTATGTGGAATTGATTAGTATAGATATATATTCTTGTGAACTTACAATTAAACCCTACAATGATGAAACTAGAATTAAACCATGATGTCTAATTGTTGTACAATGTGGTTTACATATACTATGCCTACCATGTGTTTGATTGAATGCCTATAAAAAGGAAAAGTACCAAACTAGCATGATATTTTGAAATTCCCATTTATGAAGAAGTTTATGCATATCATATGTTTGATGAAGTGCGTCAATATATGAACTATGAATTGTGTTGTTGGTCATGTGTTCAAGCAAGTCATGTTATGTCAATTTCTTTCCATCGAGTCCTAGGGGTACTTGTATCCGATAATTTAGCTGTGTGCCTATAGCCATGTCATGTTTTCATGATACTATCAGACAAGTCACGATCTATAGAGCTCAACCAGTCATATGACTCAGGAAATCTAAGTAATCTTAGTATTTCAGCAACCTCCGTGAACTCAGTATTCCCAGTAACTCTCAAAAACTTGAGTACTCTCAGTCAGATCTCATATCTCTGTAGCATTCTGTTTGTAAATGAAACTCAATAAATCTAATTTTAGCTCCTCTAAATGATACCATTAATTAATCAATTTAGTTCAATTAAATCAAGTTAGTTTAGTTAGTCAGTTCAGTGTCTAATCAGTTAGGAGTAGGATTCACCACTGAGTGAATCCAAGGATGGGGTCTCACCTATTATTCAGTGGAGTGTGTGATCCTTAGAAGCATTTCTTGGGTTCCAGAACTACGTAGCAAGTATAGATTGAGTACACCATACACATTTAGATATATATATATATATATATATATATACGTCTGATTTGGGTTAACTGCTAGGAAGGGCTGACGGAAGAGCTCCCTATTAGTGAGGGTAGACTTACGGCAGGTCTTTACCTGTGGCACAGTATTGACACCCTTCTAGATGGGGTAATAGGTTGAACCTCACCAGTTCAGTTTCGGGATATTTCAGTTAGATGATTACCTCCCACAGTCTCAGTCTCAGTCTCAGTAAAAGAACTAAGATAGTTCTTCAGATTTCAAGACTATCAGATATAGTCAAATTAAGATACAGTACAGAACTCAGCTAGTTCCATCAGATTTAGGACTATAAGATATAGTCACTTATGTTATCAGTTATATCTGTTCTCATAAATCATGTTATCAGTATTAAGCTTTAGGACTGTCAGATATAGTTAACTAGACCAGGTCTTTATAATCAGAACTGTCAAAAATAGTTATTAATGTATCACTAACGTACTATCAGTCCCTAAGTATTTAGTAATATAGCATCATTCTTTGTCACTTATCAGTGACTCAAGGGTTAATATCAGTAGACTTAGTATTCAGTCCTATCAAGATGTCAATTACAGTTATGTAGTCAATTATGTATTCTCACGTTCATATTAGTCAGTCAGTTAGTATTGTTCATGCATATGAACCATTGTATTCAACCTACCTCAGTTGTATACCAGTATATTCAAAGTACTAATGTAATTGTGCTATGGTGTCGTATACCATTGGTTTAGAAGCATGAGCTCAAGAGAACCAGTAGAATCCCTGTTCAGCGATCAGAGTTAGTAGAGAGCCCTCATCCTTCAAGGACATGATAATCACATTACTATTTTAGTTTTTAGTTTATTTTTATAGTTGGAGTTTGTTGGGAACATGTCCCCTCAACTATTTATTTAGACAGTTTAGAGGCTCTAAGACTATAGTATATTCAGACAATTATCTCAGTTATTTTGGTATCTTTATACCATATTTCACAGTTATGTACTAGTATTGAACCAAAGGGCCTTTCAGTCCATGTTTTTACATTTATGATATTATTACTATTATTCAGTGCTTAGTTTACAGATACCAGTCATGGGTTAGCTTGTGGTCCTTCGGGGTCATAGGCACCGTGTAGCATTTCAGGAACCAGATTTGGGGCATTACAAACTTAGTATTAGAGCCAGATTTAATAGTGTCCTAGCAAGTCTAAAAAATGGCATCTAGTAGAGTCTTGCACATGCGTGTGTAATGCACCACGCTTATGTGCAGGAGGCTATGACATATTTTATGAATAGTTTCTCTTCTTTTAGTATTAATGTTGTGCCAATGAGCATGGGTTCAAAGTTAATCTCTCAGACTAATCCACTTCTTCCCTTCATTTTTAAATCATGCATCTCAAAAGGGCTAGCGAAGAGGAAATAGAAATCAATCAGCACCTAAGCCCGTCCAGCTAAATCTTCTAGATGAGCATGTCTACCATGTATAATTTTGGACTGTATTTACTAATCTAGCAAGTTTAGTTGCAGCCCAAAATAAATGGCTAGCTGATGTTCCAGCTAACCTAGTGGAAATTATACTGCAGTCAAGATTCGAGACTTAACCCAAATGTCTCCTCCTCTATTCACCAGTTCCAAGTTTGAAGAGGATCCACAGGAGTTCTTCGATTAGGTTCAAAAAGTCACAGACATTATTCGGAGTGACTTCCAGTAAGAGTGTAGAGTTAGCCTCCTATCATCTATAAGATATAGCCCATATGTGGTAAAATAGTGGGAGGTAGACAGGGGTACAGATATAGAGCCCATAGAGTGTGAAGAGTTTACTATAGCTTTCTTAGATAGGTTCTTTTCCATAGAGTAGAAGGAGGCTAAAGTGTTAGATTTTATCAATCTCAGACAAGGTACAATGAGTGTAAAAGAGTATTCCCTTAATTTTATTTAGTTAGCCAGCTACGCTCCCCATGTAGTAGTAGATAGAAGATCTAGAATGAGAAAGTTTGTGTCAGGGGTGTCAGGTAGAGTGGTTAAGAAGTGTAGGACTGCAATGTTGATCGGTAACATGAACATATCTAGGCTTATGTTATATTCTAAATAGATGGAGGAGTAGAAGCTTAAGAAGAAGGAGAGAGAAAATAAGAGTGCCAGAACAGGTAGTTATAGTGTTGTACAACATGGGCCACAAGACTTCCTTTTTCTTTTAAAACATTGCATAGCAGTTAAACCATGGGGTCAGAAAGTCAAGCCTTCAGAATCTAGTTATAGTTCCAGTATGTGTAGGTAATCACTAAGGAAGGATAATTCTCGACCTACTCTTATCTCAGTGCAATTATTTTGTACCACATTCATCAACTTACCAATGCAAGTTTCGCACACTTCCCATAGGATCTTGTGCATGTCGAATTCCTAGAAGAACAAGTTCTAGCACCCTCAATAGTATGATCCATGTTCCATGAACATAGAAATTTTAGACTTAAGTCATCCAGCTCATGAGTCAGGCACTCATGTCATGTTTTACTATATGTTCAGTCCACATGACTCATGCTCTATACATAGTGATCAGTCAAGCTCAGATTACGTCATGTATACCTCCAGTTTATATCTCTTGATAAATCCATAATATTTGTACTATGTTTTTCATGCCTTAGTCGATTGTTCAGGTTGATATAGTATCCCAAAGTAATTATTAGTTTCTAGTCTCAGAACTTGAATATTAGTTTAAACCTCAAATATCAGAACCCAGCATTAAGTTCCAATCAGAATCTCAGTTATAGTTTTAGTTATAATACCAAATTCAGTTCAGTATTTAGTTCATAAACTCAGTTCAGTTCCAGACTTGCTTGACCAATGCTACAGCTATCAGTCACTCTGTTAGTAGTGATTTAGTACCTCATATTATAGAATTTTTCCAAACCATGATATACGTCTAGCCTTGCATTCTTGAGTTGATGCAGTTTTGCTCATTCATTCTTAGTTACCTCATGTTATCTAGTCAATCATTATCCTCCATGCACAACGTATTACACCCTAATTCTAGTTATTTATACTAAAGTACAGACCAGTCTCTAATACTATGTATTCAGCTATCAGTTATCCAGTTAATCAAATAAGTTAGTATGTTTACACATTCATTCTCAGCACCTCATAAATCGTTCAGTAGTATCAGTTGTAGTGCATAAAGCTTATTTGCTTAATCTTATATGATGTACCAGGCCTCATGTTTCAGATCTCAAATAATCAATGGATTATGTTACTAGGTGCCTTGCGCATTGCCTAAGTTTCCCCTTAGTACCTTAGCCAAGAAAGTATTCCTAGAGGGATCTAGTGTCCCAAGGGCGAGATATGCTATGATCCCCTAAACTTTTATAACATAAGCTACCAAATATCTTCTCACAAAATGAATCCATTTTGAAGTAGAGTATACTCATAAGTTAACCCTCAAGTTCGAATCTCAGTTGTGAGCCATGTATTTAAGGGCTCGAATCAGTTCACGAAATTTAGTTTATATGCTATGTTTCATTCTCTGTCATGTTCTCAGGTACCTATTAATGCATACTTCTAGTATAACCATGGGGTCATCAGTTCCTTTTAGTCACATAACAATTTTTTTAAACTTACTCAATTTCATGTTCAAACTACCATTACAAACTTAGTATTCAATTCATGCTCAGATCCCCATTACAAACTTGGTACTAAGTCCTCTTTCATATTCAGTCATGTCTTTATACATAAGTTTAGTTATATTATAATGCATTAGACATGCCTTCTCACTGTGAGAAATTCAATTCATCAGAATATTGGGTCATATATTCATAAGTTAATTATCCATACTTCAGATATGAATGAATTCAGCTTATCAGTCATGGATCGAACATGCATGTTCAGTATGTTATATTCAGCTCTGCAGTTATGTCATGTCATGAGATCATGTTTCAGTTATTCATGTTAAGTTTTTACATCGGTTCACCTTCTTCTGTCTCACTCAGTGTCATTCGAGGATGAATGTTCTCAAGTGGGAGATATTGTAATACCCGTACTTTTCCTATCTTGAAATTTTTCCCCAAGAATATTAGAATCTTTCATTGAAATATGAATCCAATTTTATAGAGGTGGTATTTTAAATATTTTCAAACTTTATTATGTGGTAAATTTCATAATCTTTCCATCGATACTAAATTGGCCCAAATCCGACACCCGCGCGAAGATTCAGAGCCTTTTCAGTGAGACAGTGTATCACTTGAGCTATCAGCACATCGTAGAGCCGGCTTAAATAGCAGTTATCAAATTTTAGTGTTGCTATGATAGTGGCATGTCGCGCCAAACTTCCAGGTCTCAAACAAGATGGTAACACGATAGCTCCGCATTGTTCCACTATGCAGATTCCCAATTGTCCAGTTCTAGTGACTTGGCATGATAGTGGCGCATCGCGCCAAGAATGAAAATTGGAAAATTTTCACAAGAATTAAAATACGTGTCCTAGGGTTACAATTTTCAATTTCCCTACCCTATATAAGCTCAAAAACACAGATTTAGAACTCTATTACACCAAAATATACTCTATGCTCTCAAAATCCACTTAAGAACACATTAGGGTTTTTCATTGAAGATTCAAGTTAAAAAATTTCCTCCATCAATCTTTGTGTATTTATGAATTAAGGTATGAATAGTGTTCATTCATGGACTATTTACGTCCATGAAGCCCAAGAATCTCTTTTCCAACTTTAAGTTTCTGGATTTCTTTATGAGTTTCATGTTGGGTTTGTTTTTTTCATGTTAAGAATGATTAATTGAATTCTAATCCATGTTGGGTGATCAATTTTATGCGGAATTAATTAGTACAGATGTATATTCATGTGAACTTACAATTAAATCATACAATGATGAAATTAGAAGTAAACCATGATGTCTAATCGTTGTACAATGTTGTTTACATATACTATGCATACCATTTGTTTGATTGAATGCCTATATAAAGGAAAAGTGCCTAACTAGCATGATATTATTAAATTCCCATTTATGAACAAGTTTATGCATATCACATGTTTGATGAAGTGCATCAATATATGAGTTACGAATTGTGTTGTTCGTCATGTGTTCAAGCAAGTCATGTTATGTCATTTTATTACCATTGAGTCCTGGGGGTACTTGTACCCGATAATTTATCTGTGTGCCTAGAGCCATGTCATGTTTTCATGATACTCTCAGACAATTCACAATCCATAGAGCTCAGTTAGTCGAATAACTCAGGAAATCTTAGTAATCATAGTAGTTCTGCAACCTCCATGATATTAGTATTCCTAGTAACTCTCAGTAACTTCAGTACTCTCAGTCAGATCTCAGATCTCAGTAGTATTCCATCTATAAATGAAACTCAGTAAATTTAGTTTTAGCTCCTCTAAATAATACCATCAATTAATCGGTTTAGTTCAATTAAATCAGTTTAGTTTAGTTAATCATTTCAGTGTCTAATCAGTTGGGTGTAGGATTTAGCACTGAGTAAATCCAAGGATGGGGTCACACCTTAAATTCAGTGGAAGGTGTGATGCTTAGAAGCAATTCTTGGGTTCTAGAACTACGTAGCCACCATAGGTTGAGATACACCATAAAATTTTAGATATATATATATATATACACATCTAATTTGGGTTACCTACTAGGAGGGGCTAATGGAAGAGCTCCCTGTTAGCGAGGGTATACTTACAGTATGTGTTTACCCGTGGTATGGTATTGACAACCATCCAGATGGGGTAACAGAATGGACCCCACCAGTTCAGTTTCAGGGCATGTCATTAGATGATTACCTCCCACAGTCTTAGTATCAGTCTTAGTCTCAATAACAGAACTCAGATAGTTCTTCAGATTTCAAGATTGTCAATTATAGTCAAATTTAGATACATTGCAGAACTCAGCTAGTTCCATCAGATTTTGAACTATCAAATATAGTCACTCATGTTATTAGTTATATCAGTTCTCATAAATCATGTTATCAATATTAAGCTTTAGGACTATCAAATCAGTTAACCAGACTAGTTCTTCATAATTAGAACTGTCAAAAATAGTTATTCATGTATCACTAATGTAGTATCAGTCCCACAGTATTTAGTAATATAGTATCATTCTTTCTCAGTTACCAATGGCTCAAGGGTCAATATCAGTAGACTTAGTATTCAGTCCTATCAATCTCTCAATTATAGTTATGTAGTCATTCATGTATTCTCACATTCATGTTAGTCAGTCAGTAAGTATTGTTTATGCATATGAACCATTGTATTCAACCTACCTCACTTGTATTCTAGTACATTAAAAGTACTAACGTATTTATGCTATGATATCTTATACCATAGGTTTAGAAGCATGAGCTCTAGAGAACCAGTAGCATCCCCATTCAGCGATCAGAGTTAATAGAGAGCCCTCATCCTTCAAGGACATGATAATCGCATTACTATTTCAGTTTTTAGTTTATTTTAATAGTTGGAGTTTTTTAGGGACATGTCCTATCAACTCATTATTTAGAAACTTTACAGCCTTTAAGACTATAGTATGTTCGGACAATTACCTCAGTTATTTTTGTATCCTTATACCATATTTCATAGTTATGTACTAGTATTGAACCTAATGGCCTTTCAGTCCATGTTTTTGCATTTTTGATATAATTACTATTATTCAGTTCTTTGTTTACAGTTATCAGTCATGGTTTTGCTTGTGGTCCTTTGGGGTATGGGCACCATGTAGCATTCAAGGTACTAGATTTGGGGCATTACAAAGTTAGTATTAGAGCCAGGTTCATTAGTGTCCTAGGAAGTCTAAAAAACGGCATCTAGTAGAGCTTGTGCATGCGTGTGTTGTGTACCACACTTATGTGCAGGAGGCTATGAGATGTTTTAAGAAAAGTTTCTCTTCTTTTAGTATTCATGTCGTGCCAGTGAGCATAGGTTCAAAGTTAAACTCTCAGTCTAATCCACTTCTTCCCTTCATTTTTAAATCATGCCTCCCAAAAGTGCTAGCGAAGGGGAAATAGAAATCAATCAGTACCTCAGCCCGTCCGGCCAGATCTTTTAGATGAGCATGTCTATCATGCATAATTCTTGACTGCATTTACTACTCTAGCCAGTTTAGTCGCAACCCAGAATAAACTGCCAGCTGCTGTTCCAGCTAACCCAGTGGAAAATTCTACTGCAGTCAAGATTTGGGACTTCACTTGAATGTCTCCTCCTCTATTCACCAGTTCCAAGTTTGAAGAGGATCCATAGGAGTTCTTTGATTAGGTTCAAAAAGTCACAGACATTATTGGGAGTGACTTCCAGTAAGAGCGTAGAGTTTGTCTCCTATCAGCCATAAGATATAGCCCATACATGGTAAAATAGTAGGAGGTAGACAGGGGTACAGATATAGAGCCCATATAGTGGGAAGATTTTGCTACAGCTTTCTTAGTTAGGTTCTTATCCATAGAGTAGAAGGAGGCTAAAGTGTTAGATTTTATCAATCTCAGACAAGGTACAATGAGCGTAAAATAATACTCCTTTAATTTTATTTAGTTAGCCAGGTATGATCCCCACGTAGTAGCAGATAGCAGATCCAGAATAAGTAAGTTTGTGACAGGGGTACTAGGTAGAGTGGTTAAGAAGTGCAGGACCTCGATGTTGATCAGTAACATGGACATTTCTAGGCTTATGATATATGCCAAGCAGATGGAGGAGTAGAATCTTAAGAAGAAGGAGAGAGAAAATAAGAGAGCCAGAACAGGTAGTTATAGTATTTTACAGTATGGGCCACATGGTGGTAATCGTTCTTAGTTGTGTCAAAAATGTTCTTCCCCAGTTAACTTTCCTACTAGTGCCTCAGTACCAAAGTTAAGAAATTATCATCGAAATGGGGCATCAGGCTCAGAGGCTCAGAATAGTCAGAGTAGGATTCTTACTCATCCATTTTACAAAAAGTGTCGTAAGCATTATAAGTGTGTATGTAGAGCCAATAGTGGTTTTTGTTTTGGACATGGTGAGTTAGGTCACAAGGTCAGAGACTGCCCCTAGTCAGGTTATTAGAGTCATCTACACACAACATTTCTGTGTGATCGCCCAAATCAGCAGGGTGACAATTCCAGCGCTATTAGTGACCAATGCCCAAGCAGACACTATGCACTTCGATCCTGGCAAAATCAGGAAAATCCTCCTGATGCAATTATGGGTAGGTTATAGATCTCTTATTTACATGTTCACACTTGTTTATATTCATGAGTTCCTTTTTCTTTTAAAACCTTGCATAGCAGTCAAACTATAGGGTCAGAAAGTCAAGCCTTCAGAATCTAGTAATAGTTCCAGTATGTGTAGGTAATCACTAAGGAAAGATGATCACCGACCTACTCTTATCTCAGTGCAATTGTTTTGTACCACAGTCATCCACTTACCAAGGCAAGTTTCACACACTTCCCATAGGATCGTGTCCATGTCGAATTCCTAGCAGGATGGGTTCCAACACCCTTAGTAGTATGAGCCATGTTCCATGAACACAAAAATTTTAGACTTAAGTCATGCAGTTCATGACTCAGGCACTCATGTCATGTTTTACTATATGTTCAGTCCTCATGACTCATTCTCTATTTGTAGTGATCAATCAAGCTTAGATTACGTCATGTATACCTCTAGTTAAAATCTCTTGATAAATCCATAATGTTGGTATTGTGTTTTTCAGGCCTTAGTCGCTTGTTCAGGTTGATATAGTATTTATTTAAACATCAGATCCTCGCCTATGCCAATATTTACCCAAGTAATTATTAGTGTCCAATCTTAGAACTTTAATATCAATTTAAACATCAAATATCATAACCCAACATTCAGTTCCCTTCATAATCTTAGTTATAGTTTTAGTTATAATACCAACTTCTGGTAAGTATTTAGATCAGAAACTCAGTTCAGTTCCAGACTTTCTTCACCAATGCTACAGCTATCAGTCACTCAGTTAGTAGTGTTTTAGTACTTCATATTATAGAATGTTTCCAAACCATGATATACGTCTAGCCTTGCATCCTTAAGGTGATGCGGTTTTGCTCATTCATTCTAAGTTACCTCATGTTATCCAGTCAATCATTATCTCTCATGCATAATGTTTTACACCCTTAGTCTAGTTATTTATACTAAGTACAGAACAGTCTCTCATACCAAGTATTCATCTATCAGTTATTTAGTTAATCAAATAAGTTAGTATGTTTACGCATTCATGCTCAGCACCTCATAAATCCTTCAATAGTCTCAGTTGGGGAACTTGTACCCAACAACATAGTTGTCTGCTTAAAGCCATGTCATGTTTTCATGATACTCTCAGACAAGTCATGATCCATAGTACTCAGTCAGTGATGTGACTCAAGAAATATCAGAAATCTCTGTAATCTCAGTTGTTCAGCAACCTTTATGATCTCAATATTCCCAGTAACTCTCAGTAACTTTAGTACTCTTAGTCAGTCCTCAGATCTTAGTAGCATTCCGGCTGTCAACAGTACTCAATAAATTTAGCTTTAGCTCTAATAAATGATACCATAATTTTATAAATTTAGGTCAATTAAATCAGTTTAGTTTAGTTAATCAATTCAGTGTCTGTTCAGTTGGGAGTAGGATTCAGCACCGAGTGAACCCAAGGATGGGCTATCACCTATTATTCAGTTGAGGGTGTGATCCTTAGATGCAATCCTTGTGTTCCAAAACCACGTATCCCACGTAGTTTGAGATGCACCATACATGTTTAGGGATATATATATATATATATATATATATATATACATCTAATTTGGGTTACCTACTAGGAGGGGTTGACGGAAGGGCTCCTGACAGCGAGGGTATACTGATAGTAGGTTTTTACTTGTGGAACAGTATTAACACCTTTCTAATTGGGGTTACATGTTGGAACCTACCAGTTTAGTTTTGGGGCATGTCGGTTAGATGATTACCTCCCAAAGTCTCAGTCTCAGTAAAAGAATTCAGATAGTTCTTTAGATTTTAGGACTATCATATAATTCAAATTCATATATAGTATAGAACTCAGCTAGTTCCATCAGAATTAGAACTGTCAATTATAGTCAGTCATGTTATCTGTTATATCAGTTTTCATAAATCATGTTATAAGTATTCAACTTTAGGACTATCAGATACAATCAGCCTGACCAGTTCTTTATAATCAGAACTGTAAGAAATAGTTATTCATGTATAAATAATGTAGTATCAGTCCCTCAGTATTCAGTAATACTGTATCAGTCTTCCTTACTTATTAGCGACTTAAGGGTGAATATCAGTAGACTCACTATTCTGCCCTATCACAATCTCAGTTACAGTTACATAGTCATGAATGTATTCTCACATTCATGTTAGTCAGTCAATTACTATTGTTCATGCATATGAACCATTTTTAGTCAACCTACCTCACCTGCATACCAGTACATTCAAAGTACTGACGTATTTTTGCTATGGTGTCTTATACCATAGGTTTAAAAGCACAAACTCCAGAGAACTAGTAGCATCTTAGTTCAACAATCAAAGTTAGAAATGAGTCCTCATCCTTCAAGGACATGATAATCATATTACAATTTCAGTTTTTAGTTTATTTCGGTAGTTGGAGTTAGTTAGGGACATGTCCCATCAACTCTTTATTCAGACAGTTTAGAGGCTTTCTGACTACAGTATGTTCAGACAATTATCTCAGTTATTTTTGTATCGTTATACCATATTTTTCAATTATGTACTAGTATTGAACCTAATGGCCTTTCAGTCTATGTTTCCACCTCTATAATATTATTACTATTATTCTGTGCTCAGTTTACATATATCAGCTATGGGTTAGCTTGAGGCCATTTGGGGTCATGGGCACCGTGTAGCATTCTGGGTACTAGATTCAGGGCATTAAAACTTGGTATCAGAGCCTAGGAAGTTTGAAAAGCCGCATCTAGTAGAATCTTGTACATGCATATATTTTGTACCACACTTATATGCAGGAGGCTATAAAATGTTTTAGCAATAGTTTCCCTTCTTTTAGTATTCATGTCGTGCCAGTGAGCATAGGCTCAAAGTTAAACTCGCAGTCTAATCTGCTTATTTCCTTTATTTTCAGATTATACCTTCCAAAAGGGCTAGCGAATGGGGAAATAGAAATTGGTTAGCACCTCAGCACGTACAGCCCGATCCTCTGAATGAGCATGTCTCTTATACAAAATGCAGGACTGCAAACACTACTCTAGCAAGTTTAGTCACAACCCAAAATGAATGGCCAGCTACTATTCCAGCTAACCCAGTGGCAAATTCTACTGCAGTCATGATTTAGAACTTCACCCGAATGAATCCTCCTCTATTCACCAGTTCTAAGTCTGAAGAGGATCCATAGAAGTTCCTCGATCAGGTTTAAAAAGTAACAAACATCATGGGAGTGACTTCCAGAGAGAGCATAGAGTTAGCCAACTATCATCTATAAGATATAGTCCATACAAGGTACAAACAGTGGGAGGTAGACAGGGTTACAGATATAGAGCCTATAGAGTGGGAAGAGTTTGCTATAACTTTCTTAGATAGGTTCCTTCCCATAAAGCTGAAGGAGGCTAAAGTGTTCAATTTTATCAATATCATACAAGGCACAATGAACGTAGAAGAATACTCCCTCAATTTTATTCAGTTAGCCAGGTACGCTCCTTATGTAGTAGCGGATAGTAGATCCAAAATGAGTAAGTTTGTGTCAGGGGTATCAGGTAGAGTGGTTAAGGAGTGCAGGAATGCGATGTTGATGGATAACATGGACATATCTAGGCTTATGATATATGACCAATAGATGGATGAGTAGAAGCTTAGGAAGAAGTAGAGAGAAAATAAAAGAGCTAGAATAGGTAGTTATAGTTTTGCACAGTATGGGTCACATGGTGGTAACCGTTCTCAGTTGTGTTAGAAATATTCATCCCCAGTTCACTCTTCAGCTAGTGCCTCAATACCAAAGTTTAGAAATAACTATAGAAATGGGGCATCAGGCTCCAAGGCTCAGAATAGTGAGAGTAGGATTGTTACTTATCCATTTTATGATGAGTGTGGTAAGCATCATAAGGGTGTGTGTAGAGCCGATAGTTGTGTGTGTTTTAGATGTGGTGCATTAGGTCACAAGGTCAGAGACCGCCCTCAGTCAGGTTATCAGATTCATCTCCACTCATCATTTCAGTCCGATCACTCGAATCAGCAGGGTGCAAATACCAGTGCTATCAGTGGACAACTTCCAAGCAGACTCTATGCATTTCGGTAAAAATCAGGAAAATCCTCCTGATACAGTCATGAGTTTGTTATAGAAATCTTATTTACATGTTCACGCTTCTTTATATTCATGAGTTCCTTTTTCTTACTAAACCTTGCATAGCTGTTAAACCATGTGTTCAGAGAGTCAAGCCTTCAGAATCTGGATAAAGTTCCAGTATGTGTTGGTAATCGCTAAGGAAATATGATTCCCAACCTACTCTTATCTTAGTTCAATTGTTATGTACCACAGTCAACACCTTACCCACGCATGTTCCACACACTTCCCATAGGATCTTGTGCGTGTCAAATTCCTAGCAGGACGGGTTCTAATAGCCTCAGTAGTATGAGCTATGTTCTATGAACACAGAAATTTTAGACTTAAGTCATGCAACTCATGACTCAGACACTCATGTTATGTTTTACCAAATGTTCAGTCGACATGACTCATGCTCTACTCCTAGTGATCAGTCAAGCTCATATTACATCACGTATACCCCAATTTAAATCTCTTGATAATTCCATAATATTGGTACTCTGTTTCTCAGGACTTATTCGATTGTTCAGGTTCATATAGAATTTATTTGAGCATCAGATTCTTCCTTATGCCAATATTTACCCAAGTAGTTATTAGTATCTAGTCTCAGTACGTCAATATCAGTCTAAACCTCAACTATCAGAACCTAGTATTCAGTTCCAATCAAAATCTTAGTTATATGTTTAGTTATAATACCAACTTCAATTTAGTAATCATATCAGAAACTTAGTTCAATTCTAGACTTGCTTGACCAATGCTACAGCTATCAGATACTCAGTTAGTATTTTTTTAGTACCTCAGATTATTGAATGTTTCCAAACCATTATATATGTCAAACAATGCATTCTTGAGCTGATGCAGTTTCGCACATTCATTCTCAGTTACCTTATGTTATCCAATAAATCATTATCTTCTATGCATAATGTTTTCAGCCTTAGTCCAGTTATTTGGAATAAATACATACAAGTCTCTCATACCTAGTATTCATCTATCACTTATATAGTTAATCAGATAAGTCAGTATGTTTATGCATTCATGCTCAGCACCTCATAAATATTTCAGTAGTTTCAATTGCAGTACATAAAGCTTTGTTGCTTCATCTTAGATGATGTATCAGGCCTCAAGTTTTAGATCTCAAATAATCAATGTATTAAGATACTAGGTGCCGTGCGCATCACCTCAGTTTACCCTCAGTAGGTCAACCAAGATAGTATTCCTAGAGAGATCTAGTATCCCAAAGGGGGAGATTTGCTATGATCCCCTAAACCTTTATAACATAAGCGTCCCATTATATTATCATGAAATGAATACACTTTGAAGTATGGTATACTCATAAGTTAACCCTAAAGTTCTAATCTCAGTCGTGAGCCATGTATTAAAGGGATCAATCAAGTTTATGAAACTCAGTTTATATGCCATATTTCAGCCTCAGTCATGTTCTCAGGTCCCTGTTCATGCTTACATCTAGCATAATCATGGGGTCATCAGTGCCTTTATGTCTAGTTACAGTTTTCTTAAACTTACTCAGTTCCATGTTCAAACTACTATTACAAACTTGGTATTTAATTCATACTCTGGTCCCCTTACAAACTTGGTACTAAGTACTCTTCCATATTCAGTCAAGCATTTATACATTAGTTTAGTTACGTCATCATACATCATAGATGCCTCTCACTATGAGAAATTCAGTTCATCAGACCATTCAGTCATGTATTCATAAGTCTATTATCCATGCATCAGATATGAATGAATTCAGCTTATTAGTCATGCATCGGACATGCATGTTCAATATGTTATATTCATCCCTCCAGTCATGTCAAGTCATGAGATCATGTTTCAGTAATTCATTTTTAGTACGTACATCAGTTCACCTTCTCCTCTCTGACTCAGTCTCATTCGAGGAAGAATGTTCTCAAGGGGGAGATATTGTAATAACCGTCTTTATTTTAAAGATTAATCCACTTTTACATATTTGTTATTTTAACTATTTTCACATTTTTTCATGTGGAAAAATCCCAAATCTGACACCCGGGCGAAGAGTTAGAGCATTTTTATTGAGACAGTGTATCACTTGAGCCATCAGCACATCGCAGAGCCAGCTTAAATTGAAATTATCAATTTTCAGTGCTGGTCCATGGTAGTGGTATGTCGCACTAAACTTTTAGGTCTCAAATAAGGTTGTAACATGATAGCTCCGCATCTCGCCACCAAGTAGATTCCCAATTGTCTAGTTCCAGTGACTTTGCGCGATAGTGGCGCGTCGCGCCAAGGATGAAAATTAGGAAATTTTCACAAGAATTAAAATATGTGTCCTAGGATTAAAAGTGTTAATTTACCTACCCTATATAAGCTCAAAAACATGGATTTGAGCCTCCAGTATACAAAAATATACTCTATTCTCTTAAAATCCTCTCAAGAACACATTAAGGTTTTTCATAGAAGATTCAAGTTCAAGAATTTCCCACATCAATATTTCTGTGTTTACAAACCAAGGTATGCATATTGTTCATTCATGGACTCTTTACGTCTATGAAACCCAAGAATCACTTTTCCAACTTTATGTTTGTGGATTTCTTTATGAGTTTCATCTTGGGTTTGTTTTGTTCATGTTGATAATGATTAATTGAATTCTAATCCATGTTGGGTGATCAATTTTATGTGGAATTGACTAGTATAGATGTATATTCATGTGAACTTATAATTAAACCAATAATGAAGAAATTAGGACAGAACCATGATGTCTAATTATTGTACAATGTTGTTTACATATACTATGCCTACCATGTGTTTTATTGAATGCCTATATAAAGGAAAAGTGCCCAACTAGCATGATATTCTAAAATCCCCATTTATGTACAAGTTTATGCCTCTCACATGTTTGATGAAGTGCTTTAATATTAATCTAAACCTCAATTATCAGAACCTAGCATTCAGTTTTAGTCAGAATCTCAATTATAGTTTTAGTTATAATACCAACTTCAGTTCAGTAATCAGATCAGAAACTCAGTTAAGTTCCAGACTTTCTTGACCAATCCTAAAACTATCGGTCTCTCTATTAGTAGTGTTTTAGTACCTCAGATTGTAGAATGTTTCAAAACCATGAAATACATATAGCCTTGTATTCTTGAGATGATGCAGTTTTGCTCATTCATTCTTAGTTACCTCACGTTATCCAGTCAATCATTATCTCCTATGCATAATATTTTACAACCTTAGTCAAGTTATTCAGACTAAGTACAGACCAGTCTCTCATACCTAGTATTCAACTATTAGTTATCCAGTTAATCAGATAAGTTAGTATGTTTACACATTCATGCTCAACACCTCATAAATCTTTCAGTAGTCCCTGTTGCAGTGCATAAAGCTTAGTTGCTTCATCTTAGATGATGTATTAGGCCTCAAGTTTCAGATCTCAAATAATCAATGTATTAAGATACAAGGTGCCCTACGCATCGCCTTAGTTTTCCCTCAGTATCGCAGCTAAGATAATATTCCTTGAGTGATCTAGTATCCCAAGAAGAAGATATGCTATGATCCCCTAAACCTTGATAACATAAGCTTCGCATTCTCTTCTCATGAAATGACTCCATTTTGTAGTAGGGTATACTCATAAGTTAAACCTCAAATTTAAATCTTAGTCGTGAGCCATGTATTAAAGGGCTAAGATTAGTTCATGAAATTCAGTTTATATGCCATGTTTCACCCTCAGTCATGTTCTCAGGTCCCCGTTCATGCATACTTATAGCATAATCATGGGGTCATCAATGAATTTAAGTCACGTAACAATTTTCTTCAAATTACTCTATTCCATGTTAAAACTACCATTACAAACTTGGTATTCATTTCATCCTTAGATCCCTACTACAAACTTGGTACTAAGAACTCTTGCATATATACTCATGCATTCATACATCAGTTAAGTTACGTAATAATGCATCAGTCATGCCTTCTCACTATGAAAATTTCAGTTCATTAGAACATTCATTCATGTATTCATAAGTTAATTATCCCTGCATCAGATATGCATAAATTCATCTTATCAGTTATGCATCGGACATGCATGTTTACTATGTTATATTCAGCTCTTCAGTCATGTCAAGTCATAAGATCATATTTCTGTTATTCATGTTCAGTATGTACTTCATTTCATCTTCTCCTCTCTCAATCAGTTTCATTCAAGGACGAATGTTCTCAAGGGGGAAGTATTGCATTACCCGTACTTTTCCTAGCTTGAAATTTCCCCCCAAGAATGTTAGAAGCTTTCTTTAAAATACAAATCCACTTTTATATATGATGTACTTTAAATATTTTCACATTATATCATGTGGAAAATTTAATAAGCTTTCCATCGATACCAAATTCGCCTAAATCTGACACCCAGGCGAAGAGTTAGAACCATTTTGGTGAGACAGTATATCACTTGAGCCATCAGCGCATCGCGAAGCTAGATTAAATAGCAATTATCAATTTCCAGTGTTGCTCCATGATAGTGGCACGGCCCGCTAAAATTCTAGGTTTCAAACAAGGTGGCAACACAATAGTTCCGATCGCGCATCCATGTTGATTCCTAATTGTCCAGTTCCAGTAACTTAGCGCGATAGTGGCGCATCGCGCCAAGGATGAAAATAGGGAAATTTTTGCAAAAATTAAAATACGTGTCCTAGGATTAAAATTTTCAATTTCCCTACCCTATATAAGCTCAAAAACATGGATTTGAGCCTCCTTTACACCAAAATATACTCTATTCTCACAAAATTCTCTCAAGAACACATTAGGGTTTTTCATAAAAGATTCAAGTTCAATAATTTCCTCAATCAATCTTCATGTATTTATGAACCACGGTATGGATATTTTTCATTCATGAACTCTTAAAGTCCATGAATCCAAAAAATCTCTTTTCCAACTTCAAGTTTATGGATTTCTTTATGAGTTTCTTGTTAGGTTTGTATTGTTCATGTTGAGAATGATTAATTGAATTCTAATCCATGTTGAGTGATCAATTTTATATGGAATTGATTAGTATATATGTATATTCATGTGAACTTATGATTAAACTCTATAATGATGAAATTAGAATTGAACCATAATGTCTTATTGTTGTACAATGTTGTTTACATATACCATCCCTACCATGTGCTTGATTGAATGCCTACATAAAGGAAAAGTGCCCAACTAGCATGATATTATGAAATCCCCATTTATGTACAAGTTTATGCATATCACATGTTTGATGCAGTGCTTCAATCTATGAATTATGAATTGTGTTGTTGATCATGTGTTTGAGTCAGTCATGTTATGTCAGTTTCTTTCCATCGAGTCCAAGGGGTAATAATACCCGACAACTTAGTTGTGTGCCTTGAGCCATATCATGTTTTCACGATACTCTCAGACAAGTCATAATCCATAGAGCTCAGTCAGTCATGTGACTCAGGAAATCTCAGATATCTCAGTAGTCTTAGTAGTTCACCAACCTCCGTTATCTGAGTATTCCCAGTAACTCTTAGTAACATCAGTACTTTTAGTCAATCCTCAGATCGCAGTAGCATTTTGTCTATCAACGAAACTAAGTAAATTCATTTTTAGCTCTGCTAAATATTGCCATAGTTAATAAATTCAGTTCTGTTCAGTTAAATCAGTTCAGTTTAGTTAATCTATTCAGTGTCTATTTAGTTGGGAGTACGATTCAGTATCGAGTTAACCTAAGGATTGGGACTCACCTATTATACTGAGGAGGGTGTGATCTTTAGAAGAAATCGTTGTATTCCAGAACTACGTATCCAGTATAGGTTCATATGCACCCTATGCATTTAGGGATATATATATATGTCTCATTTGGGTTACTTATAAGGAGGGATTGATGGAAGACCTCCCTGTCAGTGAGGGTATACTCACAACAGATTTTTACCTTCGCATAATATTGACACCCTTCCAGTTGGGGTTACAGGTTGGACCCTACCAGTTTAGTTTCAAGTAATATCGGTTAGATAATTACCTCCCACAATCTCATTCTTAGTCTCAGCCTCAGTCTCAGTCTTAGTAAAAGAACTTAGAAAGTTCTTTAGATTTCAGGACTGCCAGATACAGTCAAATATAGATACAGTACACAACTCAGTTAGTTCCATCAGATTTAGGACTATTAAATACAGTCACTCATGTTATCAGTTATATCAGCTCTCATAACTTATGTTATCAGTATTCAGCTTTAGGAATGCCAAATACAGTCAACTAGACCAGTTCTTCATAATCAGAACTGTCAGAAATAGTTATTCATGTATCACTAATGTAGTATCATTCCCTTAGTATTCAATCCTATCATAATCTCAGTTACAGTTATGTGGTCATGCATGTATTATCACATTCATGTTAGTCAATCAGTTAGTAATCTTCATGCATATGAACCATTTGCATTCAACATACTGCACTTGCATACCAGTACATTCAAAGTATTGATGCATTTGTGCTTTGATGTTTGATATCATAGGTTTAGAAGCACGAGCTCTAGAGAACCAGTAGCATCCCAGTTCAGCAATCAGAGTTAGCAGTAAGTCCTCATCGTTCGAGGATATGATAATCACATTACTATTTCAAATTTTAGTTTATTTCAGTAATTGAAGTTAGTTGGGGACATATACCATCAACTCTATATTCAGATCATTTAATGGCTTTCAGACTACAGTACGTTCAGATAATTATCTGTGTTGTTTTGGTTTTTTGATACCATATTTTTTAGTTATGTACTTGTATTGAACCTAATGGCCTTTTAGTTCATGTTTCCGTATTTATGATATTATTACTATTATTCAGTGCTCAGTTTAAAAATATCATTCATGGGTTAGCTTGTAGTCCTTCGGGGTCATGGGCACCGTGTATCATTCTGGGTACCAGATTTGGGGCGTTACATTAGTATAGGCTAGTGTAGGTTTATTTCTCTCCATTTTATTTCACACTGTAATAATTGGGCTGGACACTATTTTTTGGACTTATTTTGTTTGGCGTGGTTGTTTTGTTTGTTTTGTTTGTTTTATGTGGTTTATTAACCTCATAGTGTCTACTAGTCGATATACTCTATAGATGGACCCTGGTCGAACCACGGGATCGAGGGGTGCCTAATACCTTCCCTTCGGTCAACAAAATTCCATAACCAAAATATCTGTTAGCGGATTAGTTTTAAAGAGTCAATAATCATTTTTAAAAAGGATTTACAAAGCTGACTTGGCACACCAAATTCATGCCAAGTGGCGACTCTGAGATCAAATGAAAAAGAATCATTTTCAATCAAATTTTATATTTTGTCATTCCATAATAAAAACCATTTCAAACTTAAAATCATAATCTATTTTTTGTAAAAAAAAATGGGTGTGACAGTGATTCTAAAGAAATTGGAACCTTGTTCTCACCTGAAATAACAAAACAAATATGACAGTTTCTAAGCATAAGACCTGACTGGCCACAGTTGAAGGACTTTTCCCTCCTCAACATAGAAACCTAGATGTAATCTACCACAGAACCTAGAGGGGGATATGGTAGAGATGACTAGGCCCTACAAGCCTACGACTAGGCATCCTGTGTCCTAAAGTTATCTCCACTATGGAAACACCTATCACCCGATGAATTAGGGCAAAGAGAACTAGTCGTCGAGTAAGACCTAAAATTTCCACACTTCTTTTTGGGACACTTACCACCATCCCTATCACTCTATTGCTGGCCACCACCCTGCCCAGAGAATCTAAACTTCTTTCACTGTCTTTCTCCTAACATAGTTTTCCTATTTTTCTCTTTCTCTACCTGCTGCATGTACAAAACTAACCTGGAGATATCTATGTACTTGATTAACAAGGTATCCTTACTCTCAAGGATCAACTCGTGAGACAATGCCTAATTAAAATTTCTCATTCGGGCCCTTATATTAGAAACCAAAAATGGAGCATACTGAGATAACAAGGGAAACATTAAGGCATATTCCTTGACAAACATCTTACCTTGCCTTAAATTAACAAACACTTCTACCTTTGCTACCCTTAACTCCTGAGAAAAAAAGTGGTCCAGGAAAGAATTAGAAAAATCCTCCCATAGTAATGACTCCGCACCATCACCCCTTGACTATATCCATTCCTCGTACCATTAGTACGACATATCCTTTAGTTGATAAGCAATAAAATCAATGCCCTCAACATTCGGGGCATGCATAACATGGTAGATATTTTCTATCTCATCTAGTAAACCTTGAGGATACTCCTTAGCCTTAACACTCATAAAGGTTATAGGGTTAAACCATATGAACTAGCAAAAACCTTATGGCCTCAAGAGATAGAGTAATGGAAACACCATACTTAGACTGTGTAGCAACCAACCGTGAAAACATAGACTGAGTAGCAACCAACCGTGAAAACATATCGATAAACTGACGAAACTCAGTGTTTATCTCTTTAACCTAAGGAATATGGGAAGGTTAAGAGGGAACCAGTGGAACTCTAAGAAAATTTGAAATTAGACCCCTAGACCAGGTATGGATCCCATGAGTAGTGCGTGTTCCAATAGCATTGTCCCCAGTTTGGACAAAGGAGTTTCTGTGAGCTTCGTACCATCGAGGAATGATTTAAAAAGCAATGAAAAGGGAATAATAGAAGATTTTAGAATATAGACTATAAAACATTAAAATAGAGCACAAGAAAGAGAAATATTCATGTTTTTCTTGTAGCCTCTCCCTTTTGAGTGGCGCAATACACACCATTAAAAAACATTCTACTTGAGTTAGAATTTTGAACTCCTAACTGACCATGAACCTAAGGTTCTGATACCAATCTTACATGACCCAAACCAGGGCCTAGTCATATCGAGTGCCTCAAGCCCAATCAAGACTTGTGACCACCCCTAATGCCCAACGAAAAACACCTTACACCCGATATCTGATGAATCCTAATTATATAACATAACAAGATTGAACAATCATAAAGAAAATACAGTCAAATGGTGATAGCCCTAATACCAATGCCAAGGATTACACAAATACTAACAATGCCTATACCAAAACAAAGTAGTCTCACAAACCCTCTCTCCAAAATCAAAACAACATCCTATCGAGATATGCCTCAAACCATATACAAAACAAAAGTAAAAAAATAACAAAGGTATGTAGAGAAAAACATAAAACTAAATAGAGCCTTTTGGAGTATGGAAGCTCGCCACTTCATTCCAGCACCAACTCTTCCTGAATCCAAAATTACTAAGCAGGATGAGTAGTATGGTTGGTACCTACATTGCCTGGGGATACAATACCCAGAGATGGATAAGCGAGTAGACACTAGCATGTACTCAGGAATAAGGATAAAATAATGACAAGATTTAAAATATAGTAAATAACCATAAGCAATAACATCCATGCATATATATATGTAATCTACGCTGATGAAGGGAACCGATTTTAGTATGCTTTTAAAACCTTTAACCTGGGTTGTGTAGCTTTACCTTGCTAAAATGACCTATGGGTTGTATGGGTCCGATGTTACCCCCTGAATGGGCCTAGTGCATGTAGCACATGAACCTGAGATATCATAGGGTAGGGGATTCCCATGTACCCTTTGCCCTCCAAGATACATATATACAATTATAAATTTAGGAGATTCCCATGTACCCACAAGTATATGGTTACCATGACCAACCCCCTTAGCAACAAACATGAGTTTCTAGTATCTGTTGATGAGTGTTGATATTTCCACTCATTCTCACAAAATATTTGTGCATCTTACCTTTTTTTGAATGAATAAATGAGACATACTAGTTATGAAATTCACTAATATCCACTCATTATAGTCGTAGAGTTTAGGAGATCAATAGCTGTTGATTGAAGCTGAAAATGATCAAAAGGGAGCAAGAAAAATTCTGTTGAAGTCTTAGAGCAGAAACGCCTCAAGTACCACTTTAAGGTCTGCTAACCATGATCACGAAAGTAAAGCAAAATTAATTCAACTGATATTGTAGAAGTTACCCATGGTCGTGTAACTATGATCACAACCAGACACATGTGATCGAGGCTTAGTAGAAGAAATAAGCCCTACAGCAAAACTAGAATGCACGTGGCTGATCCCAATTTTGACAAAAAGTTTCAAGCCCTACCATCATGTATCATATTCTGTCTTCCCCAATTTTTAGGTTTAGCTCTTGATTTCATAGACTTCATTTTTTGAGAAAAAAATATTATATAATTTTTTGCTGAAGAATACATTGGAGGCTTTCTAAGTGGGAGATTACTCACTTCCATTATAGATTTGTGGGAGATCCATGTTTAAAGTAAAATTCACTTAAGCTTCAATAAATCACTTCAATGGAGATTATGGGTATATCTATGCTTATTTATCTTATGTATAACTAGATCTCCCTCTTGGGGTTATATGTGAATAGGGGTTTAGTGTATGTGGCTTGGTATTGATTAGCTTCTATTTAGTAGTTCATTTTTATGGGTTTTATCATTACTAGGCTAACTTGGTTAGGGTTGGATGGGTGAAAGCCACAAATACCCATATGGGAATGATAAATGACAGCCTCATGCTCTAGAAAACCCAAAGTCATCTTCGAAAGAGAGGTTTTGAGAGAAGTTTAGGAATCCATATCTTCCTTGAAAGAGGGATGTGGAGACCAATGCAATGATAAACAATTGTGTGTGTAGTTTCCTAAATTTTCACTATATTAGACATAAGGGTTAATATGAGGTTGACTATTCCATGGGTATCATCCTTGAAATAGGGATGTCTTGATCGAGGTTGTAGTTACCTATTGTTGAACACACCTATTAGGTATTCAAAAAAATCAATGGATGAATCATTGGTGTTTTATAGAAAGACCAGCATCAAAATTTATAAATAAACATGCCCATATTTGAATTACTAAATTGGTGATTATTGCTAACACCCACCTATCACTCCCTTAGTAGTGAATAATCTCAAGATCCATGCATACCTATTAAAACTCTAATCATCGATAGCCCTAAATTTACACTAGAAAAAACCTAAAAGAAAAATTAGTATAGACACCTATCTCCCCCATTTTTACCTTCTTGTAACGTTGCTTTGGATTTAAATTGTATATATTATTTAAAAGTAACTTGATTGACAGTCACATTGGTCCTCGTGGATTTGAGCCCAACTCTAAAGTTGGGTAAATATATTTACGTGTAAGTTGAGAGTAATAAAAAATGGTGTTATTGACATGGAATAATTTGGCGTATTAAGTTAGTTTAAAATTTTAGTTATTTTCTTAAATTTGAGCTTGTATCTATTTGATTGTAGTTTTTCTTTATAGGTAGATATTATTTTATTTTTACTTTTCTATATGGCATCTCCTAACAAATATGATTTTGGTAGTGGTAGTTGGAAATCCTATTGTGATGACCTATGTCCAATATATGATGGACCATACTTTAGATGAGATTATAACTATACTCCCAAAAAAGAGATGGACTCTCCATCTAAATCATATAGGGAGTATAGGTGGTCCTTATGTAGTGGTTGTGATAGAAATTGGGATGATTATCCAAATGCCTTTTTTAATGAGATTGATAAGTAATATGATGAGAAGAAGGAGAAACAAAATAGACCTATTGATCTTGGAGAAATACTTAAAACCATTTGGGATCGGGAAACTATAACCGGGGATAATGCACAAGACTTGCAGCAATCCTATGGGGTGTTTCAAAGGGAAAATGTCAAGGAAAAGGAATTGGGAAAGGATAAAATTCTAGCAAACCTCACAACCATGCCAATTTCCCATGAGGAGGTTTGTCGAGAAGTTAAACAAAGCTCTGATGATGGACTTTGTAGCAAGGACTCCTCAGTTACTTCCTAACCATTTGAATCAAACGAGGAAGAAGATTCCAAAATAAAATAAATGGTGCTACAGTCAACAGAAGAATCCTTGCAAATCTCTTATAATGTCTTAAGCTCATTTTGGTGTAAAAATGATTTGGAGGAGGCTAACCCAAAATTAGGGGTTGGACCTCGTTCACACCACTTTTCAACATGTTACTTAAAGGATGGGATGAGGATCTATCCTTATAATAAAAAGGTGAATGTTGGGGAGATGGAGTCCAACTCATATATTTTGGAGTTTGACAATCCAAAGAGCACATGGAACCCATCCATCAATGGCCAAGATACTTAACTCCCAAAGTACAAGGAATGGCCTACTGATGTTCTCACTTTTACCCAATAAGCCAAATCAAAAGTTCAACGTAAAGCTGGGTAAAATGTTCAAATCTTCAAAATGGCGAGATTGAAGATTACATGTAATTTTATCACCTCTTTTGAGCCTTATCTTGGAATATCTGAATCTTCTGTCCCTCTATCACTCATTTCTTATTGAATGAAAGATGGGAGAGAGATTTAAATATCGTAAGTGGAAGCCCAAAAAGAGTGATGAAGGCATCATGCTACAATAATAAAATAAGCACTTGATAGGAGGCCCCCCATCATGCCATGAAAAATGGCACATATCCTTTTTAATTCATGGTTGGTAGAGTAGATTTTTTTTATGGATGTATAATACATGGAATGTTAGTGAAAAGAGGAATTTTGAATAAATTTGAAAAATAAATATGTGACATTGACAAGTTGGACTGAACAAGAAGTGCAGGAAACCCGATTGTTTAGTCTTAGTTACAGCGACTGCTGTCTATTCCACCGCAATCATTGAGGCCGCATCACCGCGACTGCATAACTAGGACCGCGATCACAGTAAAATCAATTTAAATAACCATCTGAATGCCCATTTTTCCTATGTTTCTCTCTCAATTTTTCTCAAAATTCTCTCAAATTTTTAGCAATGCATTGCTTTCCCAAGATTTAGTTTATTCCATTTGCATAATAAAATTTGGTTGTCTCCATTCCATTGTTCTTAATGTATTTACATGCTTAGAACCAATAGTTTAGAGAAAGACCTGCAATATGGTTTTAAATACTAAATTCATGTTTGTTTGAAATTATGGCTATGGTTGGTTGCTCCAGTACAAATATTTAAACCTTAAATACTTGCATGAAACATTTACACCACGTGTTTTATTCAATGACCCTATGAACTCCATGTTAAATATTTCAAGGTTTGGGTTATAATTATCAAGTCTAGGCATAAGTTCCTTAATAATAATGTTAAAATCCTAGTTGAACACAAAATTGGGGATAAAATTATGGTTTTGGTGAAAACTATAAAACTATCGACAATGATCTCCGGTACTGTGATTGCGGTCCTGATGACCGCGATTGCAGTCATAGACCCATAATTTCCATACCTGAGTGCAGTGTCTACTAAAATAAAAAATATTTTGCATAGTTGTTTCCTCACCAAAAACATTCTAACACACTACTACATAAGCTTATTTGGTTAATCTAGCATTTTTTTAGTGTGATAGTCAGAATGATGGTCTGGAATGTCTTGTTAACAGGTACTAATCCACCTCAAGGATGGAAGAATTTGAAGAAAACAGATTCGTGACCCCATAATTTTAGAACTATTATAATGCTAACCTGCATAGAACTATGTTGCTCCCAGAAAGGGGTATCAACTTAGAAAAAGTGGAAGAAAAACTCTGAAGTGTTCATCCAAACTTGATTAGACCGAGTGGATATGTTTTTCCCCTACCCTTGTATTTCTAATGAGCACTTGGTACATGAATTCTATGCTAACCTAAGGTTAGCCTTTTTCACAAACCCAGTATTGATTATTAAGGCGAAACAAGTAAACTTTGGGACAGGGTGAATGAACAAGGTATATGGGCTCCTAGATGCCGATATGGAGCAGTTTCATGCAAAAGCATGTGCATCGGGGTCTTGGATAGAGGACATCTTATGTTCGGGCAAAAAAGGATTCTTGGGCCACCATCAAGAGAAACATTCAGATGAATGATTTCACAGGTGACGCTAGGCTTTGGCTGAATATCTTCAGTGGCCGAGTATTGTCGTGCACTCACATGACCATTTTAAAAGACATGCGAGATCGAATAGTGGCTTGTCTTCTCATAGGAATCGCCCTGAATATGGGTGATATTGTGCATTCAGAATAGATGTACTTCAGAAATCATGGAGTTACACATCTTTTACTACCCTCCCTTATCACAGAGCTATGCAGGAAAGCACAGGTGGAGGAGTATGCTATAGATACCTAGGTTTCCCCAGGACCACACATCTTCCCAGTCAAATTTAGAGGTGAGGGTGCACAAGTTCAAAGTAAGAAGGGGAAGATGAACTCAAGAAAATTAGCCGAAGAGGAACAAAATCTTACAAACCCTCATCAGCCACCACCTTTAATGATATTAATGGTTAGATACAGGTGGTGAGAGAACTACTATCCATAATGTCTCAAGGATTGGGAGAGTCCTCCACTGCTTGCCACTTGTACGTAGCTCAGTTGGACTATGTGAAATATTGAGAGGAGGAAAAGAAGCAAGGCGCCCCTATTTCCTATTTGAAGAGAGCTTACTCAACCCTACCTACATCATACATGGACCGCAATGATTCACATGAAAAAATTTTCAAGAGATAGAAGAGGCAAAATAAATTTTTCAAGAAGTTGTGGAATAAGGTGAAGGGCATCGTTGAGGTGCTCAAGACCAACCATCGACTACCTTTATAGAGGATGGATAGTGAGAATGATGCCCCTGCTAATTGATCTATTGATGATACTGAGGGTGCTGGAGTAGAGCTAGCAGAAGAGGGTAGCTCTTGATGAATACACTGGGTGACCCTTTTACTCTTGCTTATTGAAACATACAGTGAGGACACTACATTGTTTTAGTTAAGGGTGACCCCGAATGTGTATTGTTTTGATATTATGCGTCTAATATTTTGGTTGATGTTGTGTTGGGATGACACTCTGCATACTATTTTTTGGGGGGAGGCTATATTTTTTCTACCCTTATGGTGACCACGATTTATGGATTATCATGTGGTTTTTAGATTTATCTTTTACTTTTAATTTAATTTTAATTCTAATGATACACGACTAGCTTTTCCCTATGATAGATTGAGTTATAAAATTCTTAAGGGTTAAGCGTCGTGTTTGGGTTTTGAGGCATAGGTGCAGGGGAGGTTTGAGTACCCATAGCATTGATGTAAAAAATGCAAGGGAAGTCTGAGTACCTGTGGCATTGTATGTTGTAATGTTTGGGTCAATTTGTAGACCATTGGCAAAGTATGAGTAGCCAAATGGGTAGTTTTCCCATTTTAATCCTAAATGTGAGAATAAGCCTTTAATTGTAGCCATAGGTCATCAAATTGTGAGAGAGGCCAATGCAAAAGAACAACTCCCTCCATCCAAAAAATTTTTAAAATCAAGGGCATGGGCATGAGTAATGTTGTAACTCTTTTTGTGGCTTCATAAATTTTTGCTTACTGATAAAAATTGATATGCCCATTTAGTCTCTCGAGGGAGGGACATTTGAGCCTCCTTGGTGAATTTTACATGCCATGTGTGGTGAGATTTTGTATTCATCTCTTGTACACTTGTGTTATCAAGAACTTTCCCCGGTAACCTTTCAAAACTAATCTTGATTGTATATGGTTGGAGAAATGATATTAAGCCACCTTTGTTATTTTGAAACCCACTCAAGTCTAAAAAGCCTACCTATGTATAATTATAATCCCTAGTACCCACTTTGAGACTTTGGAACTTTCTTTGGGAAACCTATTACAACTCGTGATCCATTGTTTTTATCACACTTTTGAACCAAACCCTTCTTGAACATAAAAATATAACTTAAGGAAAAAATCCTAAGTTGGGGGTGGTAAAGGTTGATGGAAGAAAGTGCGAGGCCACAAAATTATAAGTGAAATGCCATATAATCCTAAACCATGAAAATAAATTAATAGAAAATAAATGTGTCTATCAAAGGAATGAATTGGACATAAGTTGCAAGAAAAAAAAATTAATGAATGGTGGTGAACAAAGAAACTAAAAGTAGGAGTAAGAAAAGAATAAAAATAAACAAGATTGGCGCTTAGTGAAAAAAGAGGTTTAAAAAGTATGATATAGATGTTCATGGAAGGGTGTAGCCATGTTATTAACAAATGATATCCCACCCCAACCTGATCCTACATATCAAGCTACGAAAGTCCTTTGACATCTCCAACCATATATTTTCTTCATAGTGATGATTGAAAATAGGGGCAAGCATATGGTATGACACCTATTGCATTGAGATTTATTTTGTGAGAGAGAGAGTTCTTGCACTTAAAACTCCTTGTTGCATTTATGGTAGCTTATTATGTTGAATTTTATTTCTTGTGAGGATTGGCATGCGAAACAAGTTGGGATGGGCGATTTTGTCACCTTTTGAGAAATGAGGCAAATGGAGTATAGCTAAGTTGTGGTCAAGAGAAAGCCACCTCTACATTGTTGGTTGTTGTTGCTTGGTTGGTCTTTTAAGTCCTATGTATCATGGAATGTTGTATCTTATGATTAGGGGTGTAGTGGAAATTAACTTAGCCCGTATATAATGAACTACTTGTAGTTGAGACTAAAGTTGAAGTTATTGTGAGCTTTAAGGTATAAAGTTTGGGCATAAAGAACTGTTGACTCATGGTAAGAGGTAGTATTGCTTGAGGATAAGAAAATGCTTTAAGTTGGGGGTGTTGATGAGTGATGATTTTACCACTCATTCTCACTAAACATTTGGGCACATTACCTTGTTAAGAAAGAATCAATGAGACATATTGGTGATAAAATGCACTAATATCCACTTGAAATACCCTGAACTTTGTTTAAGTCAAATCTAGTCTCCATAAGAGTTAGTGATGACTTCCTAAATGATTAATGTTTAAATCAATTAGAATTTCCACAATTTTGTCCAAATCTGATATCGGAGTAGAAAGTTATGGATGTTTTACTGAGAGCTGTCAGAACTGCCTAGGTGCAACGGGCAGGTTGACGAACCATCGAGCTACCGATAGACTATCACATAAATTGTAGAAGCTAGGGCAGTAAGTCAATCTTTTGGCTAAGGTATGATAGAAAGTTTGACGGATAGTCAAGATAGCGATGGATCGTCGCCCAAGATGTCGCTACTAAGGAATTAAGTCCCTATTCTAGCCCAAACGCAATGTTCTGAATGACGGACCATCGAGCCAGCGATGGACCTCACACAAGCCGTCGCAAATCCTCTTCAGTAATTTAAATCCACTTTTAAAAGGGTATTTGGCTCTTTTTCCACCCGTTCTAACCCCTAATTATACCATACAATAGCTGATAACTTTATTATTCATTCACAATATTTAATTATGGGTTCTCTTAAAGATCAATCCCCAAGAACATTGATTAATTCCAAGTCAAGAATTCAAGCTTTCATCCATAAATCGTTAAGAAATCATCCACCAAGGTATGTCAAGTGTTCATTCATAGATTCCTTTCGTCCTTGAATCCGAAGAATCCAATTTTAAATAATAAATTATGATGTTTATGTTGTGGATTGATTACGATTATATTGATGTTGTGTATGATACATACACAAGTTCGAATTGTTAAATGTGTTTTCATTAATTTATGCTAGTATGTGGATTGAAACCTACTAAATTGTGTTGATTTATGCAACCATGAAGAATTAATTTAATGTCCAAGCCTAAGATTGTAGTTATGCATGCAAGGTGTTTGATAAAATGCCTAATATACTAGGAAACATACCTTATGACTCAATTGTGACCAAAATGATGAACCTATTTTTCACCCTTCAGTTCAAATGACTTCCCTTTTGTAGTTATGATTTGTGAAGGATTGATGTAATGCTCATGAGATTAGGCTTATGAAATTATGACATGTTTGTATGCAGTTTGATTCATGTGTGAGCTTATGGCATTCAAATACTTCATGACTATCCCCGGTGATTGTACTATGAATTATTGACTAAGGTCATGTGTCAAGAACTGTCAAGTCTTGTAAGTCTCATGCTATTGGTTCCTGGGTGTACTTGTACCTGACAATTTAGCTGTGTGCCAAGAGCTAGTGTTATGTTTTCAATATACTCTCAGTCAAGCCATTTTCAGTAGAATTCAGACAGTCTCATGACTTAGTAATCTTAGTAATCTCTATAATCTCACTAATCCCAATTAGTTGTCAGATCTCAGTGATACTTACTCAGTTGATGGAACTCAGCAAACTCAGTCCATTCAGTTCAGTATAATTTATTCCGTGTCTAATACTCGCAGATAGTTCTACATAATTCAGGACTATCAGATACAGTCACCCAGTTCAATACAAAACTCATCTAGTTCCATCAAAATAGGACTATCAGACAAAATCATTCAGATAATCGTACAACAGTTATACGAAACCTATATTATCAGTATTTAGATTCAGTGATGTCTTAATCTCAGATACAGTTCATGTATTCATGTATGTATTCTCATGTTCATGTTATTCGGTCAGCTATTATTTTTCAAACCTTGTATTCAGCCTACCTCACTTGCATACTAGTACATTAAATTGTACTTACATATTTGCGCTATGGTGTATTATACCATAGGTTCAGAAGCACGATCTCTAGAGCATCAGTAGCATTCTAGTCTTAGCAGTCATAGTTAACAATGAGTCCTCATCTTTTGAGGACATGATTATTACTTTATTATGTCATTACTTATTTTATTTTAGTAGTTGGAGTTAGTTAGGGATATGGCCCATCAACTACTTATTCAAACTGTTCAGTTTTAGAGTCTTTTAGACTAGTATGTTTAGACAGTTTATTTCAGTTCATGTTCTGGTATTGATATACTGTACTCTCAAATAGTATGTTTTATACATTTTAAACCTTATGGCATAGTCCAGTCTATTATTTCTGCATTTTACATGATGTCATATAGTATACAGGTACAGATATCAGTCATGGGTTAGCTTGTGGTCCGTCGAGGTCAAGAGCACCATGTAGCATTCCGAGTACTAGATTTGGGGCACTATAAACTTGGTATATGATCTTAAGGATCAATAGTGTCCTAGGAAGTCTAAAAACTGCATCTAGTAGATTCTTATGCATGGGTGTGTTCTGCGCCACATTTTTGAACAGGAGGCTATGAGATATTTTAGGAATATTTTCCCAATTTTCAGTATTCATGTTGTGCTAGTGAGCATAATCTCAAGGTAATCCCTCAGTCTAATCCCTTTCTCTTCCATTTACAGAATATGCCTCCCAAGAAAAGAACTAGGAATTAGTCAGCCTCTCAACCCAAAGATACCTTAGGTGAACATGTCTCTCATGCAGAGTTAAGAGATACATTCACTACTCTTGCTCAGTCTGTTGCTACTCAAAATGAATGATCGACTATAGTTCTAGCCAACCTATTGGTAAATTCAGCTATAGCCAAGATTCGGGACTTCATCCGAATGAATCCTCTATCCTTTTTCAAGTCCAACTCAGATGAGGACCCTCAGAAATTCCATAATCTGGTTCAAAAGGTTACTAAAATCATAGGGGCTACTCCTAATGGGAGTGCTGAGCTAGCTGCATACCAGTTGCAAGATGTTTCTCATACTTTGTTCAAACAGTGGAAATCAGAAAGGTTATTTGATACAGGATCCACAAAGTGGAAGTAGTTTGTCACCCCATTCTTAGAGAGGTTATTTCCCCTAGACTTGAGAGAGGTTAAGATGTTAGAATTTTTAAACCTCAGGCGGGGCAACATGATGGTGAAAGAGTATTCTATTAGGTTTACTTAATTATCTAGACATACGCCTTATGTGGTTGTAGATTGCAGGGCCAAGATGGGTAAGTTTTTCTCTAGGGCGAATGATAGTATGGTCAATAAGTGTAGGTCCATGATGTTGAATGGTGAAATGAACATAGCTAGGCTTATGACCCATGCTCAATAGATATAAGAGCAAATGATAAAGATGGGGGAGAAGCAGAATAAGAGAGAAAGAACAGGTAGTTTCAAATTGGCTCAGCCTAAGTCTGATGGAGGAAACCATTCTCAGTTCCATCCTAAATCATCAGTTCCAACTCTTTCTTTATCCAGTCCTTTAGCTCCTGAACTACTCCCCTTTGTCAGAATTATGGTAAGAAGCATAAGGGTATGTGCAGAGCTGGAAGCAATGTCTTTTTTGGATTTAGCAAGCCAAGCCACAGAGTTAGAAATTTTTCCTATTAAGGTTATCAGGGTTAGTAGAATCGTTCCTCATCTCAGTCCAGTCGGCTAAATCAGTAGGTTGCCACTTCCAGTGCTACTAGTGGGAAATGCCCAAATCTACATTATGTTCTCTAGTCCCGATAGGAATAGAAAAATTCTCCTGATGTAGTTACTGGTACATTATAGATCTTTCACTTATATATTTACACTTGCTAGATCAAGGAGCTTCCTTATCTTTTGTTAGTCCATACATAACAGTTGATTTTGGAGTAAGTCCCAAAATTCTAGCAGATCCCTTCTCAGTATCTACCCCAGTGGGTAAAACTATCATAGCCAAATGGGTATACAGGAACTATCCAGTTATGGTATATCAGAAAATCACTATAGAAGACTTATTCTAATTAGTGATATCTGATTTTGATGTCATTCTCAGAATGGATTGGCTTCATTCCTACTATTCCACAGTCGACTGTAGAAATAGAGTTGTCTAATTTTAGTTTCTGAATGGACCTATCCTAGAATGGAGGGGTAGTACTTCAGCTTTCAGAGGTCCGCTTGTTTTCTACTTTTGAGCATGAAAAATAATATCTAAGAGATGGGTCTATTATCTTGGTCGAGTTAAGGTCACTATTTATGAAACTCCCAGTCATGAATTAGTCCTAGTCATAAATGAATATTTAGATGTCTTTCCCGAAGATCTTCTAGGAATTCCTTCCAAATGGGAAATAGACTTCTGTGTTGATCTTCTTCCAAATACTTAGCTACATCCATTACGCCATACAGAATGGCACCATCAAAACTCAGAGAATTAAAGGAACAGTTGAAGGATCTCCTAGACAAGGGATTCATCAGACCTAGTATGTCCCCATGGGGTGCACCAGTGTCATTCTTATGTAAGAAAGACGGTTCTCTCAGAATGTGTATAGACTACCGTCAACATAATAAAGTCACCGCTAAGAACAACTATCCACTTCCCAGAATCTATGACTTGTTTGATCAACTTCAGGGTACTGAATATTTTTCTAAGATAGACCTCAGATCAGTCTATCATCAGCTTAGAGTCAGAGAAAGGGACATTCCAAAAATAACCTTTCATACTCAGTATGGTCATTTTAAATTCTTAGTTATGTCCTTTGGTTGAACCAATGCGCCAGAATCTTTCACGGTCTTAGGAACTGTGTGTTCAAGAAATACTTGGATATGTTTGTTCTAGTCTTCATAGATGACAGCCTTGTTTATTCTCACAGTAAGTGTGATCATGCAAACCATCTCACAATAGTATTACAGACTCTCAGAAATCATTAGTTGTTCACCAAATTTAGTAAGTGTGAATTTTAGCAAAGGTCAGTAGGACTCTTTAGTCATATTATTTCCGGTGATTGTATTAGGGTCGATTTTCAAAAGACCAAACCAGTAAGAAACTGGCCTTGCCCTATCTCTCTATCAAATATCAAGAGTTTTTTGGGTTTGGCTGGCTATTACCTATGGTTTATTAAGGGATTTTGTTATATTTCATCTCCTATGTCTAGATTGACTCAGAAGAAAGTCAAGTTTCAATGGCTATATCATTGGGAGAAGAGTATTCAACAGTTGAAGACTCGACTCACCTTAACTCTAGTTTATTGTCTTCCAGATAGTTTTGATGGGTTCATAGTGTATAGTGATGCATCCAGAGTACATTTTCGTTGTTTCCTCATGCATCATGGTAAGGTCATAGCTTACACCTCTAGATAGCATAAACCCCATGAGAAGAATTATCCTACTCATGATCTCGAGTTAGTAGCCATAGTTTTTTACTTGAAGATCTAGAGGTATTATCTATACAGAGTTCATGTGGATGTGTTCACAGATCATAAGAGCCTTGAGTGTGTCTTTTCTCAGAATAATCTCAATCTTCATTAGAGAAGGTATTTAGAGCTCTTGAAAGATTACAACATGAGTGTCCTTTATCATCCGGGCAAGGCCAATGTGGTGGCCGACACTCTCAGTAGACTGTCTATGGGTAGTGTTGCTCATGTTGAGGTTAGTAAGAAAGAGTTAGCTCAGGAAGTCCATCAGCTTACCTGACTAGGTGTTCGCCTAGTTTATTATTCAGAGGGTAATATATGTGTTCAGAATAGTTTAGAATTATATCTAGTTTTTGAGGTGAAAGAAAAGCAAGATAGAGATCCTAGTCTAGTCATGTTGAAAGAGTCAGTCATGGATTATAAATTAGAGGTTTTTTCCTAAGTCAAGGATCATAAATTAGAGGTTTTTTCCCAAGGGAGAGATGGTGTTTTGCATTGTCAGTGTCGTTTGTGTGTTCTAGGTATAGTTGACTTAAGGCTGCAAATTCTTGTAGAAGCACATGCTTCTTTTTACTCTATTTATCTGGGGGCCACAAAGATGTACCACAACTAGCAAGAGGTCTATTGGTGAAGTGGGATGAAAAGAGATATTGCAATGTTTATGTCTAAGTGCTCTATATGTCAGCAAGTTAAGATTGAGCATCAGAAGCCTAGTGGGTCTATGCTGGAGTTCAGTATTCCTACTTGGAAGTGGGAAGAAGTGAACATGGACTTTGTGATGGGTTTACCCGTCATCGCCAGCATGATTCAGTTTGGATTATTGTAGATAAGATTACCAAATCAGCTCATTTTATTCAAGTCCATATATTTTATTTAGCCGAGGATTACTCCAGACTCTATATTACGGAGTTTGTCAGATTTTACGGTGCTTAATTATCTATTATCTTAGATAGAGGTACACAGTTCACCTCTCATTTCTTGAAAGTATTCCAAAAGGGTCTTCGTACCCAAGTTCATCTCAGGACAACCTTTCATCCCCCCACAAATGGTCAATCCAAAAGGACCATTAAGACTTTCGAAGATATGCTAAGGGCATGTGCAATTGATTTCAAGGGTAGTTGAGATGACCACTTGCCTTTGATTGAGTTTTCAAATAACAATAGCTATCATTCCAGTATTCAGATGGCTCCAATCAAAGCTTTTTATGGTAGAAGATGACAGTTTCCAGTCGGTTAGTTCAAAGTTAATGAGGCCTCAGTTATATGGCCTGACATAGTATTCAATGCCTTAGAAAATATCCAGTTGATCAGAGAAAGACTCCGGGCTGCTCAGAGTCGATAGAATTTTTATACAGATATGCACAGAAAGGATATCGAGTTCGACATTAGTACTTCTATCTATCTAAAGATCTCTCCCATAAAAGGAGTGAAGTGGTTCGACATGAACGGAAAGCTCAGTCCCCGATATGTTAGTCCCTTCAAAATTCTCAATCATTTTAGAAAGGTATCTTATGAGCTAGAGTTGCCTTTAGATCTAGCCTTAGTCCATCCAGTCTTCCATGTCTCTTTGTTTAAGAAGTGCATAGGTGACACAGCAGTCATAGTCCCTATTCAGAGTATAGATGTTCAGAACAACCTCTCTTATAAAGAGATTCCATTTGAAATCCTAGACTATCAGACTCACTGACTGAGGAACAAAGATGTCCCTCAAGTCAAAGTTATGTGGAGAAATCAGTCCGTTGAGGGAGATACTTATGAAGCAAAAGAAGATATACAAACCAATTACCCTTACCTTTTCTCTGCTAACTTAGATCTAGCTCAAGGTAATAATTCTCCTTAAGCTTTTCAGTTTCATGTTCAGGTTTGAGTTATAAGCTTGGTATCTATTTCATGTTCATAATTCCATTAAAAACTTTGTGTTAAATACCATGGCATTTTCAGGAATTCATTCATGTATCAGTTCAGTCAAGTAATCATGAATCAGATATGCATTCTCATTATAATAAACTTACTTCCTCAGAACACTTAGTCATGCATTCAGGAATCAGTTACTCATTCATCAGATATGCATGTTCACTATGATATATAATCAGTTTATCAGTCATGTTTCATTCATTCATGTTTACGATGTGCTTCGGTATGTTATTTCTTCCCTATCAGTCTGTCTCATTTGAGGATGAATGTTACAAAGAGGAGATATTTTAACACCCTAGTCTTTCTTTAAGTCAAATCTAGTCTCAAAAAAAGTTAGTGATGACTTCCTAAATGATTAATGTTTAAATAAGTTAGAATTTCCCCAATTTCATCCAAATTCGGTATCAAAGTAAGAAGTTATGGATGTTTTATTAAGAGATGTTAGAACTACCCAGGTGTGACAGGCAGGTTCACAAACTGTCTAGCTAGCAATGGACCATCTCCTAAACCATCGCAGCTAAGGGTGTAAGTCAATCTTCTGGCTAAGGTGCGATGGGCTAGTTAATAGACCGTCAAGCTAGCGATGGACCATCGCCCAAGCCATGGATACTAAGGCAATGAGTCCCTATTTTAGCCCAAGTTCGACGATCAAATCGAGGGACAGTTGAGCCAGCGATGGACCATTGAGCCAACGATGGACCATCTCATGGGCCATGAAAGATCCCATTCAGCAATTTCATTTTTTATGAATGGGTTATTACTCACTAAGCTAATGTTGCTAGTGACCACAACCATATCCCATGACTCATGGGATCTACTAAAATGCCTTGATATCCACAAGTGTCCACTAAGGTAAAATTTTTAAAGATTTAGGAATTTTGTCTTTTTATACAGAATAGATCACTGAAAAAGTCAATGATATTAACCACGACTTAAGATCTTGGTTATTGCTTAAGCAAAAAATAATTTTCTATTGTTTTCTGCTTTTTGTCGGGAATATGATTTTAGGGACTCTTAGGATATTACAATTTTTAACTTTTGGTAACATTATTCCTCAAATAAATACTAACTAAGCTAATGAGAAAGATAAAGAGGTACACTCCCAACACTGCTTTCTAAAATTTAATTACTGACATAGCAACTACTTTGTGATTAAAATATAGACTGACATATAAACATCAAACATACATGCATACTAAGACATGGATGAAACCAACAAACATAAAACTAAATATAATACTATGAAAGAACTGTTTCCTCAAACTGGGATTGAATTAGTATGGAAAATGTGAGGTTACTTGGTTATAATATCTATTTCTGCTTACCACGTAACTAACTGTAACACCCCAATTTTCTGAACCGGAATGCTATATGGTGCTCATGGCCCCGAAGGACCACAAGCTAACCTATGAATGATATTTGTACATGTATACTGCATAATATATCATAATATGATGAAACATGAACATGAAAGGCCATAAGGTTCAAACTGAATAAATATCTGATAACAAAATGTCTTAAAAACGTATAACAATACAAAAACAAGTCATAAATACTGAAAATAAGGAGAGCTAAATATCTAATCTAACATCTAGTCTGAAAGACTCTAACTGAACTGAATAAGGAGTTGAAGGAACATGTCTCCAACTAACTCCAACTAGTAACTAAATAGTAAATGTACCAATAATTATAACGTCCTCAAATGAGAAGGACTCACCACAAACTGTTAACACTGGAATTCTACTGCTGATCTAGAGCTCGTGCCTCTGAACCTATGGTGTAACATAAGAGAAAGCAGCATAGCGCAAATACGTCAAAATATCTGAATGTATTGAGTATATGAGTGAGGTAGGCTAAATGTAAAGGGTTATATGCATGAACAATGCTAACTAATATGAACGTGAGAATACATCTATGCATAAATAGCTATAACTGAACTCGTGATGATAATGACTACTAATTTGAATACTAAAGACATTACTTTACTGTTTCTAAGGTACTAAATAAATTATTGACTATTTCTAACAGTTTGAATTATAAAGAACTGGTCTGGTTGACTGTGTCTGACAATCCTAAAGTTTAATATTGATATCATAAATTCTGATAACTAATATGACTGATACATGAGTTCAAAAAAGTGATATAATTGATATAGCTGTGATGATCAGCCTAACCGATGTAATAGATACTAAGCAACTGTATTGAACAGTCTATGTTCTGATAGAACAATTTGAGTTCTTTTTTATATGGAGTAACTAAATATGAGATCAGTCCTATCTAGCGGTTGATCTTTAAATCTGAAGATTCTGATACTATTTAACAATAGTTGAGATCAGTCCTGTCTAATAGGTGATCTTAAAGTCTATTTATAATGATAAGGATTGATTGTCTCTAACAGTACTGAATCTGTACTACTGAACTAAGTTGACTGTATCTGACAGTCCTGAATCTATGACTGAAACTGTGGGATGTATTTATCTAACTGACTTGCCCCAAGCTAAGATGACTGGGGTCCAATCTCTTCCATGACTGGAAGGGTGTCAGTACCATGCCACCAGTAAAGACATCTGTTGTCAAGTCAGTTCTAATAAAGCGGGTGACTCCTGCGATCAGTCCTATACATATAAATGTGCTAACAGGTGACCCCTGAGTATATTAGTCCTATCTAATGGGTAACATCTTGTATCTATGCTGGCTACGTTGTTCTAGAACTTAGGGATTGCTTCTAAGGATCTTAGTTCAAATCTAGAGGGTGAGGCCCTATCCCTAGGTTTGCTCGGTGCTGAATCCTACTCCCATCTGAAAAACACTAAATTGATTAACTGGGCTAAACTAAATAACATAATTGAACTAATTTGTTAAACTGATACTAATTAATTTAACTAATACTAGTGGTATTATTTAGCGGAGCAAAAACTGAGTTTATTGGATTCTGATGATGGATGGAATGTAATGAGTTCTGAAGACTGATTAAGAGTAATGATGTAATGAAGATTTACTGTGATTACTAAGGTTACTGAGCACTGCGATTACATAGAATACTGAACTACTGAGATTACTAAGTTTTCTTGAGTTACGTGACTGACTAATTTCTATAGATCATGGCTTGACTGAGAGTATCATGAAAACATAACATAGCTCTAGGCATACAACAATATTTTTTGGGTACAAGTACCCCGAAGACTCTATGGAAGGAAACAGACACACATGACTGACTTGATCATAAGAGTAGAGTCTATAATCCACAATATCATAAGAGATTTCATACTAAGCATAGTTCTCAACAATCTATTTCATGGAACAGAATTACATACAACATGTATATACTTGCATAGCTTTCAATATCATGCTTATTACATATTACAACCACAATCCATAATATCATAACTTGGGGAATTTCATGAAGTACATTGGTATTCTACATCTTGTTCATGAGTGGGTTTTGCAAGTAAGCATAGCATAATTCCATACGACTAGTTCATGAGTAATCCAACAGTGTTCACAAGACACATTATCAACATGGATGATATTGAATCATAGAGGTCTATCATGAATCCTTCACTTACTCACGATTTAGCTATAATGCATGATTTGTAGTCTCTTAGGTATTTTATCAAACACCTTACATGCACAACTTACATGTTTTCAACTCATATGATGTCATAGATTCATAATAACACATAAAGATTCTATCCTTGCATCATTCAACACATAAACATGATCAATAATCCTGTAATAACATGAAAACCATAGTCTATAGTTTTAGAAAAAAAAAGGTTCTTGAAGTTCATGGACAAAAGGAGTCCATGAGTGAATACACTCCTATCTTAGAAAGGAAACCTTGATGATTTGCTGGAGAGTTATTGCATTAGGAAACTTAATTCTTGATTATCTTTGAAAAAGGCTTGAATCTTGCTTTTGAGAGATGAGTTCAATGGAAACCCTAATCTGATGGTTGAGAGTGTAAGAGAGGGTTTTTGAGATTCTTAACTAAAGAAAAATGGTAAAAAATTATGCCTCTTTAGGGTTATAAGTCATGGAAGATGAAGGAAATGACCAAAATACCCTTGCAAAAACACCCTTGAATTGCTGGAATAATATATTTGACGCCATCCGTGATAGGCCATAAGTTCCGTGATAGGCGTTACAAATGGTCATAACAAAAGGGGTCCAAATTCTTGATTATCTGCCCAGGGATGATGACATCATCAGAAATGTTGTCAGAATGTTACGATGTCATCAAAAAGGTCGTTAGAAATGTCGTCACCATTTTCCAGCTTGACATGCTGGAATAAAATGCAGAAAACTCTTTACTCCGATATCGGATTTAGGCAAAATTTGTACAATTAAAAAGATAATTCAATTATATATCTATTTATAGGTTAGGAGATCAAATATTCCAAGTATAATGAGAGATATGCTTGTTTGAAGTTGATTATAGCAATATCATTCTCAAGAATTCAATCGGTATGGAATGTTTTGATTCGTTTGATTGCTGGGAGTTATTTGAAGCCTTAATATACTCCCAACTTACTTATAAAACTATAAAAGAACCAAGATGTACTATGCATGATCTTGGTACATGTCTCTAATTTTGGTTTGGATTTTTCGAGGTATTACAATATATCCCCCTTGGAAACATTTGTCCTCGAATAATGACTGCTTGAGAAGGGAGAAAAGATAAAATGACACATATATAGCATGAATGAATGATCATGATTTCATGGCTGACATGACTAAAAATTGAGCATATCATACTGTATATGCATATATTATGCATGGGTAGCTAATTTATGTATGTAGGTCTGAGTGTTCCGATAAACTGAGTTTCTCTAACTGAGAATGCATATCTGATGCTTAACTGATAAGTTGCATCCATTCATATCTGATGCATGATTATATGACTGGCATGATATGTGAATGCATGACTGAAAGTACTGATAAGATTACCACGCATATCTAATGTGTCAATACATAACTGAACTGACTCATGAACATACGACTAAACATGCACTGCTAAAGGCACTAAGATTGAACTGAAACATGAGAACATGACTTATTCTTCCATGTGACATATGGACATAACATCATTAACTGAACTGAACCTTGGAATACTTAACTTATAGCTGAAGTCTAACTTAAAGGTCAACTTATGAGTACCGTCTATTACAGACTGAATTCGTTATGCAACGAGAAACTAAACGATCTAAGGCATGAGAGAGTTAAGAAAAAGAGGGGTATCTCCCCCTTACGACGCCCCTCTAAGAACGCTTACCTTACGGAGATACTGGGTGATGCATAGGGCATCTACGAACAAGATTACAACTAAACTTTAGGAGTCTAAAACTAATGCATGATGCATGAGATGAACTGATCTTGCAACTACTAGAAGGTTCTACCTTGAAATAGTTATATTCTCTAATATTTTGGATAGCATGAATAGATGCAAGGATGAGAAAACAAGCTAAACAAATCTAACTGCTCACTGGCACGTCATGAATACTGAAAGAAGGGAAACTATTCCTAAAACATCTCATAGCCTCCTGCACATAGGTGTGGTGCACAACAAACGTATGTAAAAGACTCTACTACATGCAGCTTTCAGACTTCTGAGGACTCTATTAAACCTTAGGCTCTGATACCAAGTTTTTAACACCCTTATTTTCTGAACTGGAATGCTACACAGTGCTCATTACCCTGAAGGACCACAACCTAACCCATGATCGATATCTGTGCTTGTATACTGCATAATATATCATAAAATATAGAAACATGAACATGAAAGGCCGTAAGTTTGAAACTGAATAAACGTCTGATAACAAAATGTTTGAAAAGGGTATAACAATACCAAAACAAGTCATAAATATTAAAAATAATGAGATCTGAATATCTAATCCTGATATCTAGTTGTAGAGCCTCTAACTGAACTAAATTAGGAGTTGAAGGAACATATCTCAAACTAACTCCATCTACCAAAAGAATAGTAAATGTAGCAATAATCATATTGTCGTCATATGAGAAGGACTCACAGCAAACTCTTAACACTGGAATGCTACTACTGATCTGGAGTTCGTGCCTCTGAACCTATGGTGTAACATAATTGAAAGCACCGTAGCACAAATGCTTCAGTAAATCTTAATGTGCTGAGTATACGACTGAGGTAAGCAAAATACAAAGGGTTATATGCATGATCAATGTTAACTAATATGAACGTGAGAATGCATACATGCATAAACAGCTATAACTTAACTAATTGATGACATAACTTTACTATTATAGAGGTACTGAATTGATTTTTGACTATTTTTGATAGTTTGAATTATGAAGAACTGGTCTTGTTGACTGTGTCTGATAGTCCTGAAGCTAAATACAAATATCATTAATTTTGATAACTGATATGACTAATACATGAGTTTAGCAAATTGATATAACTGATATAATTGTGATGATCAGCCTAATTGATGTAACTGATACTCAGCGACTGTATCTGACAGTCAAAGTTCTGATGGAACTATCTGAGTTTTATTTTATGTGGATTAATTGAATTTAAGATCAGTCCTATCTAGCGGGTGATCTTTAAATCTGATGATTCTAATACAGTTTAACTATAGTGGAGATCAGTCCTACCTAATGGGTGATCTTGAAGTTTATTTATAATAATAAGGATTAATTGTCTCTAACAGTACTGAATCTATACTACTGAACTGAGTTAACTGTATCTGACAATCTTGAATCTATAACTAAAACTGTGGGATGTATTCATCTAACCGACATTCCCCAGGCTAAGCTGACTGTGGTCCAATCTCTGCCCTGACTGGAAGGGTGTCAGTAATGCACCACCAGTAAAGACATATGTTGTGGAATCAGACCTAATCTAACGCGTGACTCTTGGGATCAGTCCTATACATATAAATTTGCTAACGGGTGACCCCTGAGTATGTCAATCCAATTATTTGGGTGACATTTTGTACCTATGCTGCCTATGTAGTTCTGGAACTTAGGGACTACTTGTAAGGATCTCAGTCTCAATCTAGCGGGTAAGCCTCCATCCCTAGGTTTGCTCGGTGCTGAATTCTACTTCCATTTGAAAGACACTAAAATGATTTATTAGACTGAACTAAATAGCTTAACTGAACTGATTTGCTGCACTGCTATTGATTAACTAAACTAATACTAGTGTTATTATTTAGCGAAGCTAAAATTGAGTTTACTAGATTCTGATGACAGATGGAATTGATGAGTTTTGAGGACTGATTAAGAGTACTAAAGTTACTGAAATTTACTGTGATTACTGAGGTTACTGAGCATGGAGATTACTGAAAATACCGAACTACTAAGATTATTGAGTTTTCTTGAGTTACTTGACTGACTGATTTCTATAGATTATGGCTTGACTGAGAGTATCCTGAAAACATGACATGGCTCTAGGCACACAGCTATATTTTTTGAGTACAAGTACCCCAAGGACTCGATTGAAGGAAACTAACACACATGATTGACTTGATCATGAAAGTAGAGTCCATAATCCATAATACCATAAATAAGGGATTTCATGCTAAGCATGGTTCTCAACAATCTATTTCATGGAAGGGAATTTCACACACATGTATACACTTGCGTAGCTTTCAATATCATGCTCATTACATAATACAACCACAATCCATAATATCATAACTTGGGGAATTTCATGAAGTACATAGGTATTCTACATCTTGTACATGAGTGGGTTTTGCAAGTAAGCATAGCATAATTCCATAAGACTAGTTCATGAGTAATCCAACAGTGTTCACAAGACACATTATCAACATGGATGACATAGAATCATAGAGGCCTATCATGAATCCTTCACTTAGTCATAATTTAGCTATAATTCATGATTTCTAGTCTCTTAAGTATTTTATCAAACACCTTACATGCACAACTTAGGCATAGGAGTAAATCATATAATTACTCATCATCAATAATCAAACTTACATGTTTTCAACTCATATGATGTCATAGATTCATAATAACACATGAAGATTCTATCTTGGCATCATTCAACACATAAACATGATCAACAATCCATTCATAACATAAAAACCATAATATATAGTTTTAGGAAAAAAAAGGGTTCTGGAACTTCATGGACGAAAGGAGTCCATGAATGAACACACGCATACCTTAGAAAGGAAACCTTGATGATTTACTAGAGAGTTCTTGGATTGGGAAACTTAATTCTTGATTATCGAGGAAAAAGACTTGAATCTTCCTTTTGAGTGATGAGTTTGATGGAAACCTTAATCTTGTGGTTGAGAGTGTAAGAGAGGGTTTTTGAGATGCTGAACTGAAGCAAAATGGGAAAATTATGCCTCTTTAGGGTTATAAGTCGAGGAAGGTGAAGGAAATAAGAAATATACATTTGCCAAAATGCCCTTGAATTGCTGGAAAAATATACTTGACGCCATCCTTTATAGGCTGTCAGGTTCGTGATAGGCCATCCCAAATGGTCGTCACAAAAGGGGTCCAAATTCTTGATTTTCTGCCCCGAGCTGACGATGTTGTTAGACATGTCATCAAAATGTGACGACATCATAAAAAAGGTCGTCAGAAATGTGAAAGCCCATCAGAAACATCATCACCGTTGTCCAGCTTGACATGCTGGAAAATAATGGGGATAACTCTTTGCTCTGATACAAATTTAGGTAAAGTTAGTATCGTTGGAAATCTAATTCAATTATATATCTATTGATAGGTTATGAGCTCAAAAATTTCAAGTATAATGAGAGATATACTTGTTTGAAGTTGACTATACCAATATCCTTCTAAAGAATTCAATCGGTAAGAAATGTTTTGATTCGTCAGAAAGATGGGAGTTATTTGAAACCTTAATATACATCTAAATTACTCATAAAACTATAGAAGAACCATGATGCACTATGAATGAGCTTGGTACATGGCTCTAATATTGGTTTGAATTTTTAGGGGTATTAGATTATCTCCCCCATAGAAACATTTGTCCTCGAATAATGACTGCTTAAGAGAGGAGAAATGATAAAACAATGCATATATAGCATGAATAATTGAGCATGATTTTATGGCTGACATGACTGAAAACTGAGCATATCATACTGTTTATGCATATCTGATGCATGGGAAACTGATTTATGAATGTAGGACTGAGTGTTCCGATAAACTGAGTTTCTCAAACTGAGAATGCATATCTGATGCTTAACTGATAAGTTGAATCCATGCATATCTAATGCCTGATTATATGACTGACATGATATGTGAATGCACGACTGAAAGTACTGATAAGCTGACCATGCATATCTGAAGCGTGAATACATGACTGAACTAACTCACAAACATACGACTGAACATGCAATCGTAAGGCCCTAAGATTGAACTAAAACATGATAAAATGACTGATTCTGCTATGTGACATATGGACTGAACCTCATAAACTGAATTGAACCTCTTAATACTAGACTTACAACTGAGGTCTAACTTAGAGGTCAACTTATGAGTACCTTCTATTCTAGACTGAATTCATTATGCAAGGGGAAATTGAAGGATCTAAGGCATGTGAGTGTTAAGAGAAAGTGAGGTATATCCCCCTTTGGATGCTATGTCCTTCTAAGAATGCTTACCTTACGGAGATACTGGGTGATGCACAGGGCATCTACTTACTAGATTATAACAAAACATTGGGAGTCTAAAACTAATGCATTATGCATAAGATGAACTGAACTTGCAACTGCTAGGAGGTTTGACCTTGAAATAGTTACATTCTATGAGATTTTAGAAAGCATGAATAGATGCAAGGATCATAAAAGAAGCTATTCAAATCTGACTTCTCATTGGCAAGACATGAACACTAAAAGAAGGGAAACTATTCCTAAAACATCTTATAGCACATAGGTGTGGTGCACAACACATGCATGTACAAGACTACTAGATATGATTTCAGACTTCTTAGGACTCTATTGTACCTTAGGCTCTAATACCAAGTTTATAACACTTCGATTTCATGAATCAGAATGCTACACGATGCTCATGACCTCGAAGGACCACAAGCTAACCCATGACTGATATCTGTACCTGTATACTGCATAATATATCATAAAATATGGAAACATGAACATGAAAGGCCATAAGGTTCGAACTGAATAAACTTCTGATAACAAAATGTATGAAAAAGGTATAACAATATCAAAATTAGTCATAACTACTGAAAATAATGAGATGTGAATATCTAATTTAACATATAGTCTAAAAGCCTTTTTCTGAACTGAACAAGGTGTTGAAGGAATATGTCTCCAACAAACTTCATCTATTAACTGAATAGTAAATGTAGCAATAATTATATCGTCCTCGAATAAGAAGGACTTGCTGTAAACTCTGAACACTAGAATGCTACTGCTGATTTGGAGCTCGTGCCTCTCAACCTATTGTGTAACATAAGAGAAAGCACCATAATGCAAATACGTTTTTATGTCTTAATGTACTGAGCATACGAGTAAGGTAGGCTAAACACAATGCGTTATATGTATGAACAATGCTAACTAATATGAACGTGAGAATACATACATGCATAAACACCTATAACTAAACTCATGATGATGCTGACTAGTGAGTCTGAATGCTGATAATATGACTTTACTGTTACTAAGGAGCTGAATAGATTTTTGACTATTTTTGACAGTTCGAATTATGAAGAATTGGTCTAGTTGACAGTGTCTGATAGTCCTAAAGCTAAATACTAATATCATGAATTTTGATAACTGATATGACTGATACATGTGCTTAGAAAATTTATATAACTGATATAACAGTGATGATCAGCCTAACCGATATAACTGATACTAACCGACTGTATTTGACAGTCTAAGTTCTGATGGAACTATTTGAGTTCTATTTTACATGGAGTAACTGAATTTAAGATTTGTCCTATCTAGCGGGTGATCTTTAAATTTGATGATTGTGATACTATTTAACTATAGTTGAGATCTATCCTGCCTAATGGGCGATCTTGAAGTCTATTTATAATGATAAGTATTCATTATCTCTAACAGTACTAAATCTGTACCACTAAACTGAGTTGACTGTATCTGACAGTCCTGAATCTGTAACTGAAACTGTGGGATGTATTCATCTAACCGACATGCCCTAAGCTAAGCTGACTACAGTCCAATCTCTGCCCTGGCTGGAAGGGTGTCAGTACCGCACCACCAGTAAAGACATCTACTATGGAGTCAATCCTAATCTAGTGGGTGACTCCTAGGATCAGTCCGATACATATAAATTAGCTAAAGGGAGACCCCTGAGTATGTCAGTCCTATCTAATGGGTGACATCTCGTACCTACGTTGCCTATGTAGTTCTGGAACTTAGTGATTGCTTCTAAAGATCTCAGTCCTAATCTAGCGCGTGAGCCTCCATCCCTAGGTTCGATCGATGCCAAATCCTTCTCATATATAAAAGACGTTAAACTTAATAACTGGGCTGAACTAAATAACTTAACTGAACTAATTTGTAGAACTGACACTGATTAATTGAACTGTTACTAGAGGTATTATGTGACGGAGCTAAAATAGAGTTTACTGTATTCTGATGATGGATGGAATATAATGAGTTCTGAGGACTAATTAAGATTACTGAAGTTACTGAGATTTACTATGATTACTGAGGTTACTGAGCATTGAGATTACTGAGAATACTAAACTACTGAGATTACTGATTGTCCCTATGTTACATGACTAACTAATTTCTATAGATCACGGCTTGACTGAGAGTATCCTAAAAACATGACATGGCTCTAGGCACACAACTATATTTTTTGGGTATAATTACCCCCAGGACTTGATGAAGGAAACTGACACAAATGACTAACTTTATCATAAGAGTAGAGTCCATAATCCACAATATCATCAATAAGGGATTTCATACACAGCATAGTTTTAATCAATCTATTTCATGGAAGGGAATTTCACACAACATGTATATACTTGCATATCTTTCAATATCATGCTCATTACATATTACAATCACAATCCATAATATCATAACTTGGGGAATTTCATGAAGTACATGGGTATTCTACATCTTGTACAGGAGTGGATTTTGTAAGTAAGCATAGCATAATTCCATAAGACTAGTTCATGATAATCCAACAGTGTTCATAAGACACATTATCAACATGGATGACATTGAATCATAGAGGCCTATCATAAATGCTTCACTTAGTCACAATTTAGCTAAAATGCATGATTTCTTATCTCTTAGGTATTTTATCAAACACCTTACATGCACAACTTAGGCAAAGAAGTAAATCATACAATTACTCATCATAAATAATCAAACTTACATGTTTTCAACTCATATGATGTCATAGATTCATAGTAACACATAAAGATTCTATCTTGGCATCATTCAACCAATAAACATGATCAACAAGCCATTCATAACATGAAAACCATAATATATAGTTTTAGGAAAAAAATAGGTTCTTGAACTTCATGGAGGAATGGAGTCCATGAATGAACACATGCGTATCTTATAAAGGAAACCGTGATGATTTGCTGGAGAGTTCCTGTATAGGGAAACTTAATTCTTGATTATCTTGTAAAAAGACTTGAATCTTGCTTTTGAGAGATGAGTTTGATAGAAAATCTAATGTTGTGGTTGAGAGTATAAGAGAGGGTTTTCGAGATGCTTAACCAAAGAAAAATGGAAAAAATTACACAATTTAGTGTTTTAAGTCATGAAAGGTGAAGGAAATGACCAAAATACCCTTGAAAAAATGCACTTGAATTTCTGTAAAATTATACTTGACACCATCCGTGAGAGGCCATCAGGTCCGTGATAGGCCGTCACGAATGGTCATCACAAAAGGGGTCCAAATTCATGATTTCCTGCCCAGGGCTGATGATGTTGTCAGAATGTTATAAGAATGTGACGTCGTGATTCAAAAGGTTGTTAGAAATGTGATAGCCCATCAGAAATATCGTCACTATTTTCTAGCTTCACATACTGGAATAAAATGGGGATAACTCTTTGCTTCAATATCGAATTTAGGAAAAATTGGTATCGTTGGAAAGATAATTAAATTATATATCTATTGATTGGTCATGAGCTAAAAATTTCAAAGTAAAATGAGAGATATGCTCGCTTGAAGTTTACTATACCAATATCCTTCTGAAGAATTAAATCGGTCAGGAATGTTTTGGTTCGTCTGATAGCTGGGAGTTATTTGAAGCCTTAATATACATCTAACATACTCATAAAACTATAAAATAACCATGATGTACTATGTATGAGCTTGGTCCATGAATCTAATATTGGTTTGGATTTTTTGGGGTATTACACTAACTAAACTATGTAATTTCTATAAAGGACTTTTTCTTAAGTGACTCTCTTATTTCTTAATTTTCAAACTTGATGGTCAAGAATCTCTATTAGGACCTCTTCATAAGAGAGACAATCTTTTATGTCCACACACTTTAATGGAAAAATTGAGGATGGATCACTATTACAACTCTTCAACAAGGAAACATAGAACACAAGTTGCACTAATCCTAAGTTTATAGCCAAATCTAACTCATAGACCACATTGACAATGTGCCACAAAATCCTCTAAGGACTCACATATCAGGGACTAAGCTTCCTCTTATTACCAAACCTCACAACCCTTTTCATCGATTAAAATTTCAAGTAAACCCAAAAATAAACTTAGAAGTAAAACTCTTTTATCCTCACATATGCATATTATTTCTGATGATTATGAGCTATTTTAACATTTTATCTAATCATCTAAAAAATTTTCATATCTTTATAAATTATATCAGGCCCTATTAAAATAGTTTTACCAACCTCAAACAAACCAATAGGAGATCTACAGTCCAACCATAAAACACCTAAAATTTAGCCATTTGAATACTGCAGTGATAGCTATTAGTTTAATAATATTCAATAAGATACAATTCATCACCCCAACTACCTTTAATGTTTATCACACAAGCTCTCAATATATCCTCTAATGTCTAAATCGTCTACTACACTTGAACATTTTGCTATAGCTAGAAAAGTGTACTAAGGTGAACTTGGGCATTGAATCCCTTATTAAAAGACTTTCAAAATTAACTATCATCAGAAATAATAGACATGTGCGCACCATGCAACTTGACCAACTCTAAAAAGTACATTCTAGCATAATCCTCTACAGAATCTGTAAGGCGAACTCCAAATCATCCAAGCCTGTGAACGTCATAAGATAACTCATTTTTATCCTCAATAAGAGCAATATTAACCATAGAAAGTCTACTAAGAGCATTAAACACTACATTGGCTTTACCCGAATGGTATATAACATTCAGGTCATTATATTTAAACAACTCTAGCTATCTCATTTGAGAAAGATTTGATATTTATAATAGAGCCCATACTCAAGGATTTTTTATCAATGAGCACATTCTTATGAACTCCATAACGATAGTTCCTCCAAATATTTACGTCAAAAATAATAACTGCCAACTCAAGATCATGAGTTGAGTAATTGTTGTTATGAACTTTGAGCAACATAGAAACATAAGTTATGATCTTACCAGGATGTATCAATACATACTCAAAGAAACTCTTCAGGAAACACAACAAACCATAAACCCATTAGGACCCTCTAGTAGAGTCAAAACTAGAGTGGAAGTTGATAGGTCTTTAAAAATTGAAAACTTTTCTTGCAAGCATCGAACAACTTAAAAATAACTCTAATCTGATTCAATCTCCACATAAGAGAAGCAATATATGGAATTATTCAACTACCCCTCTTTATTAACTAAAAACACCCAAGAAACTCTTATGTCTAATATAGAGATAGTTTTAGGCAGGTTCCTAACATCTTTGGTCTTTTAAGGATCAACATGAATTCCCTTACTTGAAATGATAAGACAAAATAATGATACTAATTTCAATTGGAATTCACACTTTCTAAACACGATAAATAATGAGAAATCCTAGAAAATATGTAAGACATTCCTAAATGGCTGCATACTCATCCTCTCCCTAAGAACAAACAAAGATGTTTTCAATGAAAACAATGATAAATATGTCCAAATACTATTTGAACATGCTATTCATCAATCCAATAGAAGTTTTTGGAGAATTCATTAGGCGAAAACACATGACAACAAGTTCTTAGTAACTAAACAAATTTCTAATTGTGGTCTTTAAAATGTCATATTCTATGGCTTTATGTTGACGATAACTGGATCTAACGTCTATATTTTAAAATTAATTAAAACCCCAAATATTGTAAAAAAAGTCTTCCATCCTATGTATATGATGCTTATTATTGATTTAGATATTGTTCATCTGACAGTAATCAAAGCACATTCTAAGAGAACCATCTTTCTTTGCACGAAGAGAACTAGAACACCCAATGAAGAGTTGTTGCATATGATGAAACCCTTGTATAAGATTATTTCTATTGATATTTGAATTCCTTAAGGTTATCAAGGGCCACTATGTAAGAGGGTATTAATAAGTTTTGTTATTTGGAAGAAGTTCTATGTAATACCCCACATGTTTCTAAGCTAGGAAGTGAATAAGTATACCTACGTATGAAATTTCCTATCCTGGGATTTATACTTGAGTGCATGACTTAGAATGAATATCCTAGTGATAGGATAGCTTATGATGAATTAAGCATGTTCATATGAGTCACTTAAGATAATACAAGCTAAGAGTTTTTGAATCCATCAAGTTTTAGTGTTCGATTGTACAAGGGTCATCTTTGAACGAGTATAACTCAATGTTAATGTGGTATTTTTACTGATTTCGACCTACCAAATTGTATATAATCAAATTAGTTAGGCGCCGCCCAACCAAACATAGGTGATTGGTTAGGCGCCGCCCAACCTAGCTTAGGTAATCACTTGGGCAACACCTAAGTCAGTTCCAGGTGCTAAAACACTCTGTTTTGAGTTATTTTAAGGGTAATTAAGTCTTTTAACACTACTTACATGTACCAAAACTTAACCCTACAGAATATATAGCTTCTAAATATATTACAACCCTATTATCATCTCAAAGCTCATTATCCAAGAGCACTAAAAGAGAAAAACAACTAGGGTTGCATAAGTAAGCTTGAAGATCTGATTTCAAGGAAATTCCTCCGTCAATCATAAAGAATCATCCTTCTAAGGTATGCGTGAGTTGATTCATGGACTCCTTTCATCCATAAAGCTCAAGAACCATCTTTTAAATTTCGTAGCATGATGTTTATATTGTTGGTGGTTGATGTTCAGGTGGTTGGAGTTTGATGATGCCTAAGATGGGATCTTTGTATGTTTATTGTGAGGATATGGTGGTATTTAACGTCTAAATATGTGAAATTGGTGGTTGAATATTTGTAACCTTGATGAATCCACCTATGCCTAAGATGTGCATGTAAGATGTTTGTGAATATACCTAAGGGAATAGAAATCATGCTTTTATGACATAATAAGTCCTAAATCACTCTTCTATGTTATAAGTTTATGTTCAACGTGATCCCCGTGCTATTGTCTTCAATTAAAGAAGTTTTATGAGATGCTCATGATATTGTAGCGATATGGAATGACCATGTTATTGAAGCTATGAAAGTATATACATGTTGTGTGCATTCCCAATCATGTGATAGTTTGTTGAGAATCATTTTTATTATGAAAGCCTTACTTATGATATTGTGAATTGTGGACTCAAATCTTGTGATCAAGTTATGTCATATGTGTCAGTTTCCTCCTATCGAGTTCTGGGGGTACTTGTACCCAAAAATTATAGTTGTGTGCCTGGAGCCATGTCATGTTTCATGATATCCGAACTCAAGCTATGATTTCATAGATTTCAGTCAGTCATATGACTTAGGAAAACCTCATGATCTTAGTCATTTGTCAAATATCAGTAACAATCCCCCAGTCAATGGAATTCAGTAAGATTAAGTCATGCATAGTAAGTTATTCATGTCCAGTCCCTCCAGATGAGAGTAGAGGTTAAGACCAAGTGAACCCAAAGATGGGAACTCACCCTTTAGTTTAGGGTGTGATTCTTAGTAGTCATTCTTGTTTTCCAGAACTACATAGCTAGCGTAGGTTGAGACATCTTAACCCATTAAATTAGGGTTGATAAGGTGGCTTAACCCGTCAGTTTAAGGTTCCCACTGTTCTCATTGAGTACTAGCCAGATAAGGGTTACACATAGGTTATCCTTACCTGTTGCATAGTATTGACACCCCTCTAGTTGGGGAAGATATTGGAACCTAGCTTATCCATAACGGCATACATGGGGCATGTCAGTTAAACATTAATTCCCACAGTTTCAGTATCAGCCTCAATAAAAGAACTCAGGGCGTTCTTTAGATTTTAGTATATACAGGACTGTCAGCTACAGTCGTCCATGTTAACAGTTTTAGTATCAGTCATGATAGTTATCAGTAAATCATGTTTTAACTTATAGGTCATGCTATCATGTATTCACGGTCCCAGTTTCTATATATGTGTGTTTGCACTCCCACATTCATATTAGTCAGTCAGTGTTGTTCATACATGAAACCCTCTATGTTCAACCTATCTTCCTCGTATACGCAGTACTCTATTTATACTGAAGCATTTGCGCTATGGTACTTTCTTTTCATGTTACACCATAGTTTTTGAGACACGAGCTCCAGCCCAGCAGTAGCAGTAGCATTCTAGTCATAGAGACATAGTGAGTCCTCATTAATTCGAGGACAATATGATTTAATATATTTATTTATTTCTTCAATTCCATTTTATGGAGTTAGTTGGAGATATGTTCCTTCAACTCCTTATTCAAATAGTTTAGAGGCTTTCAGATTTACATTCAGACTTAGCTTTCAGATTTAGTTGTTTTGGGTATTTTCACCCACATAATTTTATTCAGTTGAACCTTATGGCCTTTCAGGTATTTGTATTTTGTATTATTATATCATGATTTGCAGTTTACAGGTATAGATATCAGTCATGAGTTAGCTTGTGATCCATCGGGGTCATGAGCATCGTGTAGCATTTCGGTTCAGTGAATTGGGGTATTACAAACTTGGTATCATATCCTAAGGTTCAATAGAGTCCTAGGAAGTCTGAAAGCCACATCTAGTAGAGTCTTGTGCATGGGTGTGTTGTTCGCCACATTTATGTGCGGAAGGCTATAAGATGTTTAAGGAATAGTCCCCTTTCTTCATTATTCATGTCATGCTAGTGAGCATAATCACCAGTTAAACTCTCAGTCTAATCTATTTTTCTCTTATTCCAGACTATGGCCCCAAAGAGAAAAAACAAGCTAGCTCCTAAGCCCGAAGATCCTTTGGGAAAACATGTTTCCCATGCGGAGTTTAGAGCCATATTTACCCCACTTGCTCAGTCCATGGCTGAACAAAATGAAAGACTACCAGTCATTTCGGCCAATCCAGTGGCCAATCCCAAAGCATCTAGGGTTCAGGACTTCAATTGGATGAACCCTCCATCTTTCCATGGGTTTAAGTCTGATGAGGAACCTCAGGAGTTCATTGACTAAGTCTTGAAGGTCATTGACATCATTGGTGTTACTTCTATTGAAAGTGCTGAGTTAGCCGCCTACTAGTTACAGGATATTGTACATGATTAGTACAAATAGTGGAAGTCTGAGAGGTTAGATGATACAGGCCCTATTAAGTGGGAGGTATTTGTCACGGCCTTCTTAGACAGATTCTTTCCCCAAGAGCTGAGGGAAGCCAAAGTTCTTGAGTTCATTAACCTTAGGCAGGGAAAAATGATGGTTAGGGAGTATTCTCTCAGATTTACTCAGCTAGGCAAGTATGTTCCTCATGTGGTTGCAGACAATAGAGCTAAGATAAGCAAGTTCATGTCAGGGGTCAATGATAGCGTGGTAAATGAGTGTAGGTCTGTGATGCTGATTGGTCATATAACCTTAGCCAAACTCATGACCCATGCCCAGCAAGTTGAAGAGCAGAATTTTAAGACAAGGGAGAGGTAGAAAAAGAGAGCAAGGTCAGGTAACTTCAACTTTGCTCACCCAAAGTCAGATAGAGGAAACCATCCACAGTTTTGCTCCAAGTCAGCCATTCTAGCTCTTTCCTCTACCAGCGCTCCAGTGCTGAAGTTCAGATACGACAATAGAGATAAAGAGTCAGGATTTGAATCTCAGGGCACTGTTAGCAGTGCCCGAATGAATCCCCTTTGTCAGACTTGTGGTAAGAACCACACTGGCATTTGCAGAGCAAGTAGAGATGTTTGTTTTGGCTGTGGCAAGCCAGGAGACAAGATTAGGGAGTATCTACAGTCAATTCTTCAGGGTCAGCAAAATCATTCTACATCTCAGTCCAGTCGCCCGAACCAGCATGGGGCTATTTCCAGTGCTACTAGTGGGCAACACCCAAATAGACTGTATACTCTTCAGTCCCGATAGGATCAGGAGAATTATACTGATGTCATTACTGGTACGTTATAGATTTTCTATGTTCATGTTTATGCTTTGCTAGACCCAGGTGCATCTTTGTCTTTTGTTACTCCATACATAACAGGCGATTTCAGATTTAGTCCCAAAGTCCTAGCAGAGCCCTTCTCAGTCTCTATCCCAGTGGGTAAAACCATCATAGCCCAGCAGGTATATAGGAACTGCCCGATTATGATATATCAGAAATCTACATTAGCAGATTTAGTGGAGTTAGAGATGACTAATTTTGGTGTCATTCTCGGCATGGATTGGCTTCATTCCTGCTATTCCACAGTCGACTGCAGAAACATTATAGTTCACTTTTAGTTCCTGAATAAACCCATCCTAGAGTGGAAGGGTAGCATTTCAGCGTTCAGGGGTCAACTTGTTTCCTACATTCAGGCATGGAAAATGATTTCAAAGGGGTATGTGTATCATCTCGTGCATGTTGAAGATTCCAATTCTGAATCACTCAGCCTTGAAATAGTCCGTGTTGTTAATGAATACTCAAATGGCTTTCCCAAAGATATTCCAGGCATTTCTCCCAAAAAGGAAATAAACTTTGTCATAGACCTTCTTTCGGATACTCAACCTATTTCTATTCCGCCATATAGAATGGTACTAGCAGAACTCAAGGAATTGAAAAATTAGTTGAAGGATCTCTTAGAAAAGAGATTCATCAAACCCAGTATTTCCCCATGGGGTGCGCTAGTGTTATTCGTGTGCAAGAAAGACGGCTCTCTCAGGATGTGTATTGATTACCGCCAGCTCAACAAGGTCATGGTCAAGAATAGATATCCTCTTCCTAGGATTGATGATCTATTCGACTAACTTTAGGATGCTAGTTATTTCTCCAAGATAGACCTCAGATCAGGCTATTGCAGATGGTTTGTTGAGGGATTTTCTTATATTGCATCTCCCATGTCCAGATTGACACAGTAGAATATTAAGTTTCAGTGGTAGATTCATACGAGAAGAGCTTTCAAGAGTTGAAGACTCGACTCACCTCAACTTCAGTTCTAGCTATTCCAGATGGTTCAAATGGTTTTATAGTCTATTATGATGCATCAAGATTGAGTTTAGGTTGTGTCCTTATGCATCATGGTAAGGTCATACCCTACGTCTCCAAATAGTTAAAGCCATATAAGAAGAATTATACTACTCATGATCTTGAGTTAGCAATAGTAGTTTTTTCCTTGAAGATTTAGAGGCATTATATCTATGGAGTTCATGCAGATGTCTTCACAAACCATAAAATCCTCCAGTATTTCTTTTCCCAGAAAGATCTCAATCTTCACCAGAAAAGGTGGTTAGAGCTCTTAAAGGATTATGAAATGAGTTTTCTTTATCGTTTGGGTGAGGCCAATGTTGCGGCCGACGCTTTCAGTCGACTCTCCATGGGTAGTATTTCTCACGTTGAGGAAAGTAAGAAAAAGATGGCTCAGGAGATCCATCAGCTTGCCAGACTAGGCGTTCTCTTAGTTGATTCTACAGAAGGTGGTGTACGTATTCATAGAAGTTCAGAGTCATCTCTAGTTTCTGAGGTGAAAGAGAAACAAGACAGGGATCCTAGCCTTGTCAAGCTCAAAGAGTCAGTTCAGAATCAAAAAGTAGAGGTTTTCTCCCAAGGGGGAGATAGTGTTCTTCATTGTCAGGGTCGTCTATGTGTTCTAGGTGTAGATGAATTGAGGCAGCGAATTCTTGCAATAGCGCATGGTGCGCGATACTTTATTCATCCAGGGGCCACTAAAATGTACTGCGATATATGGGAGATCTATTGGTAGAGTGGGATGAAGAGAGATACTGCAGAGTTTGTGGCTTAGTGCTCTACATGTCTGCACGTTAAGATAGAGCATCATAAACCTAGTGGTTCCATGCAAGAGTTCACTATTCCTACTTGGAAGTGAGAAGAAGTTAACATGGACTTCGTGACAGGTTTGCCTAGAACTAGTTATCAGCATAATTCAGTATGGGTCATTATAGATCGAATGACCAAGACAACTCTTTTCCTTCCTATTCCTACTTCTTATTCCGCCGACGATTATGCCAAACTCTATATCTGAGAGTTAGTTAGCTTACATGGTATTCCACTATCTATCATCCTAAACAGAGGTACCCAGTTCACTTCTCAATTTTGGAAAGAATTCCAAAATGATCTCGGTACCCCAGTCCATCTTAGCACAACATTTCATCCTCAGATAGAAGGTTAAGCAGAAAGAAACATTCATACTCTTAAAGATATGCTAAGGGTGTGTGCAATTTACTTTAAGGGATGTTGGGATTACCACTTGCCTTTGATTGAGTTTGCATACAACAATAGCTATCATTCTAGTATTCAGATGGCTCCATTTAAAGCTCTCTATGGTAGGTGATGTAGATCTCCGATTGGTTGGTTCAAAGTTAGTGAGGCCTCAATCGTAGGTCCTGACTTAGTATTTGACACCTTAGAGAAAGTTTAGTTGATCAATGAGAGACTCTGGGCTTCTCAAAGCTGACAGAAGTCCTATGCAAAAGTTCATAGACAGGATCTCGAGTTTAAGGTCAATGACTATGTCTATCTTAAGATCTCTCCCATGAACGGAGTAAAGAGTTTTGGCAAGAAAGGGAAACTCAGTCCCCAGTATGTCGGTCCCTTCAGAATTCTTTGTCGCTTCAGCAAGGTAGTTTATGATCTTGAGTTTCCTTCAGATCTAGCCTCAATCCATCCAGTCTTCCATGTTTCTTTGCTAAAGAAGTGCATAGGTGACCCAACAGTTGTTGTCCCTATTTAGAGCATTGACATTTAGAATAGCCTCTTTTATGAAGAGATTCCAGTGAATGTCTTAGATTATCCGACTCGTAGATTGAGTAATAAATAAGTTTCTCTAGTCAAGGTTCTTTGGTAAAATAAGTCTCATGAGGGAGCTACTTAGGAAGCAGAAGCAGATATGCTTACCTAGTATCCTCACCTCTTCCTCGCCAATTCAGATCAATATCAAGGTAACAGTTCTTTTTAATCTTATTCAGTTTCATGTTCATGTTTCCAGTATAAACTTGGTACCTATCAAACGTTTCATACTCATTCATGCATTTATGACTCAGTTATTCGTGCATCAGATATGCACGAGTTTAGTATGTTTAGCATGTCAGTCATGATATCAAGTTTCAGTTCTTAATGTTCAATTCAGGTTCTATTGTCTTGTATCCGTTTTCAGTAAATTCTTATTTGAGGACGAATGTTCCTAAGCGGAAGATATTATAATACCCCGTATGTTTCTAAGCTAGGAAGTGAATAAGTATTCCTACGTATGAAATCTCCTATCATGTGATTCATACTTGAGTACATGACTTACAATGAATATCCTAGTATTAGGATAGCTTATGAGGCATTAATCATGTTCATATGAGTCACTTAAGGTAATACAAGCTAAAAGTTTTTGAATCCATCAAGTTTTAGTGTTTGATTGTACAAGGGTCATCTTTGAACTAGTATAACTCAATGTTAATATGGTATTTTGGCTTATTTAGACTGACCAAATTGTATAGAATCGAATTATCTTTCCAACAATACCAATTTCACCTTAATCCAAAACCCGAGCAAAAAGTAATACCTATTTTCGTGAGAGACAGTAAGGATAGGCGATTCGTTAGGCGCCGCCCAACCAAACATAGGCGATTGGTTAGGTTCCGCCCAACCTAGCTTAGGAAATCACTTGGGCACCGCCTAAGTCAGTTCCAGGTGCCAAAAACACTCCATTTTGAGTTATTTTAAGGGTAATTAAGTCTTTTGACACTCCTTACACGTCCCTAAACTTAACCCTGTGGAATATATAGCTTCTAAACATATCACAAGCCTATTATCATCTCAAAGCTCATCATCCAAGAGCATTAAAAGCGAAAAATAACTAGGGTCGCGTAACTAAGCTTGAAGATCCAATTTCAAGGAAATTCCTCTGTCAATAATCAAGAATCATCCTTCTAAGGTATGCATGAGTTGATTCATGCACTCCTTTCATCCATGAAGCTCAAGAACCATCTTTTAAATTTTGTATCATGATGTTTTTGTTGTTGGTGGTTGATGTTCATATGGTTGGAGTTTGATGATACCTAAGATGGGATCTTTGTATGTTTATTGTGAGGATATAGTGGTATTTAACGTATAAATATGTGAAATTGGTGGTTGAATATTTGTAACCTTGATGAATCCACCTATGCCTACGATGTGCATGTAAGGTGTTTGTGAAAATACCTAAGGGAATAGAAATCATTCTTTTATGACATAATAAGTCCTAAATGATTATTCCATGTTCTAAGTTTATGTTCAACGTGATCCCCGAGCTATTGTCTTGAATTGAAGAAGTTGTATGAGATGCTCATGATATTGTTGCGATATGGAATGACCATGTTATTAAAGCTATGAAAGTATATACATATTGTGTGCATTCCAAATTATGTGATAGTTTGTTGAGAATCATTCTTATTATGAAAGCCTTACTTATGATATTGTGAATTGTGGACTTAAATTTTTTTATCAAGTGATGTCATGTATGTCAGTTTCCTCCTATTGAGTCCTGGGGGTACTTGTACCCAAACACTATAGCGATGTGCCAAGAGCCATGTCATGTTTCACGATATCCGAACTCAAGCTATGGTTCCATAGACTTCAGTCATTCATGTGACTCAGGAAAACCTCATGATCGTAGTCAGTTTTCAGATATAAGTAATATTCCGCCAGTCAATAGAATTCAGTAAGATTAAGTCATGCACAATCAGTTATTCATGTCCAGTCCCTCCAGATGGGAGTAGAGGTTAGCACCAAGTGAACCCAAGGATGGGAACTCACCCACCTGTTCAGGGTATGATTCTTAGTAGTCATCCTTGTGTTCCAGAACTACGTAGCCAGCATAGGTTGAGACATCTTAACCCGTAAGATTAGGATTGATGAGGTGGCTTAACCCTTCAATTTAGGGTTCCCACCATTCTCATTGAGTACCCGCCAGATAAGGGTCACTCACAGGCTGTCCTTACCCATGCCATGGTATTGACACCCCTCCAGTCGAGGCAGAGATTGGACCCTAGCTTAGCCATAATGGCATAAATAGGGAATGTTGGTTAAACACTACTTCCCACAGTTTCACTATTAATCTCAATAAAAGAACTCAGGGCGTTCTTCAGATTTTAGTATATATAGGACTATTAGATACAATTGTCTATGTTAATAATTACAATATCAGTCATGAAATTTATCAGTAAACCATGTATTAGCTTAAAGGTCATGTTATCACGTATTCATGGTCCCATTTTCAATATATGTGTGTTTGCACTCCCACGTTCATATTAGTCAGTCAGTGTTGTTCATGTATGAAACCCTTTATGTTCAGCTTACCTTTCTCGTATACTCTGTACTCCAGTTGTAGTGATGCATTTGCACTATGGTGCTTTGTTTTCATGTTACATCATAGGTTCTGAGACACGAGCTCCAGCCCAGCAGTAGCGGTAGCATTCCAGTCGCAGCGACACAGTGAGTCCTTATTGATTCGAGGACAATATAATTTGATATATTAATTTATTTCTTTAGTTCTGTTTTACGGAGTTAGTTGGAGACATGTTCCTTCAACTCCTTATTTAGATAGTTTAGATGCTTTCAGATTTACGTTCAGACTTAGCTTTAAGATTTAGTTGTTTTGGGTATTTTCACCCACATGATTTTATTCAGTTGAACCTTATGGCCTTTTACAGTTCTTTGTATTCCGTATTATTGTATGATGGTTTGCAGTATATAGGTACAAATATCATTCATGGGTTAGCTTGTGGTCCCTCGGGGTCATGAGCACCGTGTAGCATTCCAGTTCAGAGAATAGTGGTGTTATATTGAATTTCAAATTCTATCATCTGCTTGGGTAAAACATTTAGTAGATCTTCAGGGAGCACATTTAAAAACTCTTTTAAAACTAGAATTTATTAGAAGGTTGGCCTTTTAATCTTTGAATCCTTGACCCTTACTAAATGGTAGATGAAAACCTTAGAGACTATTTTTTTGGTCTTAATGTAAGAGACAAACTAACCAGGCACTAAAGTACTATCCTTCCATTCTAACACTAGTTTATTGGGAAATTAAAACTTTATGCCTATGGTTCTACAATAAACTAAGGCATAAATGGAACATAACCAAAGCTAAGAATGACAACAAAACAAGTCAGATCTATTTTTAGATCAACTAGGAAAATTTTGGATACCAATATCGATATAATAGACCCATTAACAAGAGTATAGATAGAGAAGGATTCTGAAAGGGTTTTGGGGCTAACATAAAATCTTTTACAATATAAGAAGTCAAAAAGAATAGTATGGCTCTAAAATCTATCAATGCATAAGCTTAATATTAAAGAATAATAACATAATAGTAACTTATTGATGATCTATTCTGATCTTGATAGGAAGGCATGGCATAGAAGCAATTCTACCGCTAACCACTAACTATACTAGTAGAAGCACCCTAGTAAGATTGATAACCTTAAAGGGATACTAAAGTAGTAGAAAAAGCATTGTTAGTGTATTTCCACATTTGATAGAAGGGAAATCCCTCAACTTATGGCCCATCGAACCAAATAAAAAACAAACCTCCTTGAAAAGAAACACTCACCTAGATGGTTATTACCATACTTTGCAAACGTGGAAAAGTATGGAGGTTTTTACCACCACCTTGATACTTAGAGTTTGATGTTTGATTATTTTATTTATTACAAGGCCTAAGAAATAGAGAAATAGATGAAGAAGTTGTTAGATCTAAAGATCTCTTCTAAAAATTAGAGGTAGTACCACCACTCAACCTCTGCTCAAAATAACTAAAGTTACTTATTCTAGCTCTCACAGTCTCTCTTTCCTATTTTTTTATCTTCTTATCCTTAATATAGTAGGCATGACACATAAGTTTTGAGATATTAATATCCCCATCAAGTATAGAAATCCTGCACTCCTAGACTATTAACACAAAGACACCAAAAAAAACTTACTTATTTGAGCCCTAGGCATAGCATCCATCTCAAGATCATAACTAGAGAGCTTGGTAAAATCTGAGAATATTCCTTCATTGAGATATTGTCATGCTTCATCGGGAAAGAGTCTTTCTAAACAATCTGTCACAAACTCTTCCCAATTTAATAGATAGGTAGCAAAATGTGCACTTTCAACTGGTGTGATACCTATGATCCGAGTGACATTCTAAACCTCATCAATAAAATTATATGGATTCTACCTGTTAAACTATAAAACATTAACTGGTTCATTCAAATTAAGATGCAGAGTCTTATGGAAGTTGCATTCCTATTTGGAAAATAGCTTGTTGAAGACCCCGTAAGTCATGGACTGAGTAAGCTCTTGAAAAACAACACTGTATTTAGCATAAGTAACTTGCTCATTTATCAGATCTACTCGAGCTGGTGGGGATGCTAATTACATTTTCATACCACCATATGTTAGCTCTTCAAGAAGTCATTTTTTATAAATACATAGAGTACGAGTTAGAAGGATAAGTAGAGTTTATATTCTTTTATATGATATGAACATGAAAGAGGTGAGATTTTTCTAAAATTCTTCATAGCTTCTCCCTGATAAGTGTGCATGCTTCATAACTATGAATGAAACTATACTTAATGCGGCTTTGAGAGATTCTAGGACACTTTAAACCTAATGCTCTGATACAAAGTTTATCAAGACATGAGTCTATACTCTGGATGTAATACGATGCTTAGATCCATAAGTGACCCTAAGGTAACCCCATGCATAGGATAATACTAATAACAGTGAAAATAACTGAATAATTAATTTAACAACTAATTAATTTATATAAATATAAAATAATATCATGTCTGGATAACCCAAATATTAAAAATAGCTTAAATTTTAAACTCTATGTATGAAAGCCTCTACTAATTAAGGAGTTACTGGGATAGGTCCTCATCTAATTCAAAATATCTAAACCTAGAAATAATATTAAAAAGAAAATAAATTATTAAATCTTATCCTTTGATGATGAGGACTTACCACTGAAAACCACTAAGATTTTACTAAAGCATACTAATTACATGTTTAATCTTTAGAATCAAAACCTATATAATAAAACAATGCAATACAAGAGAAAGTATTTGCGCAATACTATAAACATATTGATCTTGTTACATATGGAAAATACGAAGTAAAACTAATCATAATAAAATAATTATATACTATACTATATGAAAATGAACTTAACGAACAATAACCCATATAGCATGTCTTTGGTACTGATATTAAAGGATGTTCATGAATTCATAAAGTAATATAAGTAAAAATTAAACTGTGGGCCATGTATAAATAATTTAAGTATGAGTTTTTTGTAGAGTCTGTTAACCTACATAAACCAAGCAAGTTAAATATGAAGTCTGATATATACTCCCTAGAGATAATACCCAATATGTATTGTTGGGGTATAATGAAATTACAATCATGATCATTAAACTGATACCCAACTGGGAGGGCTAAATAAATCTATGGTGGCATATAGTTCTGAGACATGGGTGCACTAAGCCCTAGTCCGACTCGACTCAAATTAATACTCCTAAACTGATTTACATTGATAGCTCATAAAATTGAGGCTCCATGTCTTATGTTAGAACCTATGTAAAACTAAAAAAATTCTTAAGGTTTATATATTTAAACTCATCATGTTTAATCACGCTAAAATAAAAAATATTGGGATCATGTGTTCATAACACAGTAAACATTCTGAAAATAATGCAAATTCATGTGAAAGTACTGTAAAACTAAACTATGCATCAATTCATGGAATCTTAGGTCATACAAGTTATCAAAATCATGTAAAACATATAATTATTATATAGAAATAAGGAGTTGACTTAAATTTATAGGTAATCATAAATTTTGGTATCAACCCAAAAGATAATTCATGAAAGTCTGAGTGTTTTTAAACTTTTTTGGGACACATGGGGTGTAAGGACACCCATTGCATAAATCCCTTATACCATAGTGATTTTGGATGTATATATGCATTCTAGCATTACTATTCTAGCTTATTTAGCCTTATTTTGAAGATAATTTGTGTTCTTTAAGTGTGATAATGATATAAATAATCATAAAAGTGTCCAAGTACGTGCTTACAATGCTTAAAGTTGTTTCCAAACAAGTTTGTACTTCAATGATTCATTTAGAGTTTAATCGTGGAAATTAGCGTCACTAACTTGAGCTAGGTGCTTGTCTAGTTGATCTTGTTTGATTCCATTATGTTTAATGTGTTCCGAATGGTCTTTATGTTTAATTTTGAGTTAAATAAATTTTTGGTAATGGTCAAGCTTCAATTTATTAATTTAAGAGTCGGAACATAAAGTTAAAGATAAATGTGAACTAGCCTAGCTTAGCTCTTGTTTTACTTCATCGTCACGAGTTTTGTGTGGTGATTTTCTTTAATTCGTGTGTTGTGATTGTGTAGGAATCTTTGTGATCTAAATATGATGATACTTTGTTGTTGAAATGTCTGGCAATCCATGGTAAATACACAACGACACAAGGGACTTAGATAGAAGGCTAAACACTTAGTAAAAATTCGAGAAGCAACTTCCAAAGAGCCAAGGCTATAAGCCCGCGGTGCCCCACCTTGAGCAGGGCTATAGCCAGCGTAGAGCCTTGGACGGAGCAGGTATCAACATAGGATTCAGCCTCACCTGGATCCAAGCTAAACATAGGGCAGCGCCCCTTCTACTCCCTTACTCCCAAATTGATGGAATTTGACTCCAACAAGGCTTAGGTTTACTTTATTCTATAAATACAATGTAGTGTCATATTTTTACACTTCTTTGAGCATATTTTTGATATTGAGGGGCTTTTACAACATCCTATTTAGTTATTCATTATTTAAATTTAGTCCATACATGTTCTTAGTCGTTATTTACTAGCTTATGATTACTATTATGACTATGTGTGGCTAAACTCCCTTTTCTGGGGTTAAAGCCAAAGACATGAGTACTATTGTTTTGACTTAGGTTTGTTTAAATTTTATTATCATTATTGGTTGTGTATTCATCTTTGATTTAACTATTTTAAGGATTAGCTACCCTTAAAATACATAAATTGTCAACCTTTTGAACTCGGGAGAGGGAATAGGGGATAGAAAATAGAGATTAACAAAATATGGTTTGTATTCTTTTATGAAATAAGGAATTCAAATTGGTGTCCAAGAAAGCGATGTACTTAGATACCTTACTTGATTCAAACATAGGATGATATCTTAAAGAACTTTAGTGGACTATTACATCCCCACTGAATGATATAGTTCTAAGGTTTAACTTAGGTAAAGTATTAGAGGTCGGGAGACCATGATCACATAATTAAAACTACGAATCAACATCCAAGATAATCAAGTTTACAAATGAAGTTCAGTAACATAGTGGAATTGTTCAAAGTGCTTTAACACTGGGTTTTCTCCTATTGATTGTTTCAAGATCTTTACTTTATGTATTGCTTACTTTTCTCTACTTATAAACTACAAACTCTCTTTTTGGTTACAATTGCATCAAATAAATCTAAATTGTGAACTAGAATATAATTTATCTTGAATCAAGTCTCACTGGGATCAATACTTTAATTTTATTAGGCTATTTTACTACTTTATAAGACCACGTACACTTTCTTCTGTGCTTGGGAGATATCACTCAGCCTGAGATTCATTCTACGAGTTTGGGTTCTTAATGTTTTGAGAGGAACCCTAGTTTATGAAATTGAGCGAATAAATGCATAACTCTATATGAGTTTTAAATTTTTGAGACTATTGAGGCAAAATATGCACTTATGTCTCTTTAATACCCTTATAGTAAGCCTTAAGACAATGTATTTTAGTTGTAAGAAATATGTAAAGTATAAATAAACCCTGATCAACCATTTCTAGAAATTGTAGAAACTATCCCCACAACTATATGGTATGACTTATTGGTGGTTGTCATAATAAGTGCTTCTGAGTTAGTCATCTGTTCTTAGAGTAAGGCTTTCTAGTGTTCACAACCACATACCATATGTCCTGGGATCTATCAATGGGTCATGTTATACACTCTTGGACACTGATGCAGAATTGTTTAGTTTAAGAACTTTTGGCTTCTGACTTAGAATGGATCACTCAAAAATTAGTTGTTCCTGACCATAACTCATGATCTGGATCATTTTGTTAGGAAAATTGAATTTTCTACTAGTTTACATCTGGCAATGATATTAGGTACTTTTGAGGTGTTACAAAAAGACTCTATAATTACAAGATGGGCTATTACATCTGATAACACTAGTCCTTAATTTAACCCCTAAAATGCACTTCATAACCTGAACTTACAAATACCTACCTTTGATCCACTATTTTAATTTCTTTTATAGACTAATGCATCACATGAGTATTCGTAACAAAAACTAGTTAGTTCTTCATATTTTAATACAATGCCAAATTCCATGATCTTAATAGGTGAACCAGATGATAGCTTCCAAACCAATTAACATTAACATTTGTTAACCAGCAAATCTATCTCCATTTATCCGTCATTCTACCTTACTAGTACCATATCATGAGAGTCTCTAGATCTACCATGAATCCAAAACATAACTATTGAGAAGGTCATACCAAAATAAAACTATATATTTCTATCCATCAAGTAACTACAATACACAACACAAGCAACTCAATGTTTAGCCAAAGATACTATGTAGTGTTTCCTTCATCTAATACAAATAAGTACATAAACCCTTTCTAAATAAAGTTCGGTGCATAATCACATAAAATCCAATCATGAATGGGACTTTCCATTCATACCCTACCAAGAATTCTTAACACCGTGTCCTTTTCTATTCTTCAAACTACTACAAACAAAGTTGATTTACCTATTCATAAGCCCCAAAATGATAGTAAGATAACATGCCTTGTGACATTTTTATAAACCTAACTTGATAGTAATATATCCAACATTGTAAATCTAGCTAAGTAAACACATATTCGGCAATGACCATTTTATGAAAAAATGAAACTGCTCAAATCACTCTGTAAGATAGAAAGCATACTATTTCTATAAATCCAACAAGTATTCATTCCATCTCAAACCTTGTTATAAGAACTTCATTCTCACGAGTAGGACATTGCTCTGTTACTCAATCAAATGACACTACATAACTTTAAGTTTTCCTTAAAGTGGTAGCATATACATCTATCCTATTACTGAACTAACATATACTTGTTGATATATTCATTCCATAAGACTGTAGTAGAAATTCCAACCTCTACTAAAGCATCTTTATTGCCAACATACACTGAGCAATCCATCCTTGTAACGACAAACTTTATTTATTGTAGTCTTCAAAGTTACCATGTGAATTTCTTGACCAGTCTTTTAATCATACTATTCTAATTCAACAATATTATTTTTGATATCATCTAACCTACAAATTTACTATTTTAACTACTACATAACTGAACAATGAAGATTAAATAATCAAAAATGTAATTAACACGTCATTTTAACATTAAATATGGACATCCCCAAACAATATCATCTAAATCATAATTATACTCAATTTGTCTGGAAATAATAACTATAATTTAACTATAGAAATATAGTTTTGTTATTACTCTATAACTCCCTTTTTGGTTAATATGATTCTGAGACTCTCTAGAACTTATTCAAGTTTCTCAAGACCTCTTACTCGAAGATAAGCTAAAGATCTACAAGATTTAAAAACTATGTTCACCAAAAAAGAGGTGTCAGATCTTATTTTGATGCTATCCAAAGGTTACCATGCGTTAGTAAGAGTGGAGATCAAGACAACATGACAACCCACTGCCTTAGGGTTATGGTTAGAGGGACGGCCAGTTACCCTCTTTACTAACCATCCCATGAGCCATCCCTAGTGGCTCATGAATGGAACACACTAGTTGAGAGTGATGGAATAAGAGATGGTCAGTCACTCACTTGAATTGTTGTTGAGTGAACTATCATATTAAGATAGAATGCTTAATTTGTTTGGATTTATTCCTTGGTATAAAGGTCTTGAGTATTTATATAGACTATAAATAAAACTCTTAGGGTTTAGTACTATCAGCCTAATTTGAATATTAAATGAATCTTGCACTTGAGAGGGTGATTGGTGAACTTGTATTTAATGTTTGTATAGAAATGAGGTTTTGAGGGAGGTTAATCTCTCTTGGTACATGTAGAGATTTGGTGTTTGGTAATATTAGATTAAGGGTGTTTGAGATTAAAAGATGCATTAGTTCATACTACTTCTATTCTCTTTTGTCAATCTATCTATCTTCTATCTTACATTCTTCTTCTTTAGTTTTCATAGTTGGATTCCTATTCCTGTAATTAGAATCATAAAATTTTCTATCTGAGTTGAGCTTATGATCATTCCCACAATTTTCGTCTTAGTTTTTTTATGTAAAAAATAACAAAACTAGTCGCATTCATATTTATAGGTTATTATGGAATTTTCAGTTTTTGATATATGTGTCTTGTTGCATTTCTAATTCTAGAATAGTGTTCCCTAGAGATATATGAGTCGTTATCTAAAATTTGAGCTTAATAAGACAGCTATTGAGTAAACCATCTTTGTTGAAGCTTGAGTTTTAAGAAATTTCAAATAGGTTCTCAAATATTAAAATATTTGATAAGTTTGGAGGTATGAAAAATATTTTGATTTGTTAAGGAGCTTGGGTTTGTAATTTTTTCAAATTCCTAGATGATTTGTTTGAGGGCCAAAATTTGAATGTTCTTTAAGTTCTTCATACCTTGTTGAAGAAGATACTACAAAAAGAAGAGTTAGATAAAAATGAATTAAAGAAAGAGGAGTTTTACTTGTTTATTCCAAAGAATATTCCAAAGAAGGACAAGGGACCCACAAGTTAGAGCTAACTGACGACTTGGGCAATGGCAAGTCTGAAGGATGATGGATAGTTGCACAATTAGTCTGTAAGACCAAGCCAAGAACAACTTCTGGATGAGGATCGACAGATCCTGGATGGCTAGTCACCTCATTGAGGGCCAGTCATACTATTAACGACCCTAAAAAAGGTTTGTATGCTCATTTTAGATTCCTAGTTTCAATTACATGATTCTTAAACATCATACTTGATCCTAACATTAATTAAGAACTAGTAATCCATCTAGTTAGTTTTGAATTAGTTCTTGAGTTCATTGCTTTCTTCGTCCTAATTTCTTGAGTTTTTCTCTTGTTTCTATATTGTCGAAACCTCTTTCCTAAAGTCTGCATGAGATTGGATTTAGCCTTCTAATAAAAAATCTATTCTGGAAAATATTAGACATCCACACCTCAACTCGCATTGGAGTCTAAACAAACATTCAACACTTATATATCCAAGTGTTAGGTATAGAACGATGTGTAGAGTTATGAGGTTATTTTCTTAACACTAACGGCTTATTGTTTTTCATTAGTTTCTTTCTTAATAGGAAAATTGGATGTGGAAGGCTAAACATTACAAACCATGGATAACAACACCTCAATTCTATCTTAGTGGCCTTGAATCTCTCAACTATAAATTTGAATCCTTTGACGCTAAAGTATAATATTTTGAAAGAAGTTGCCTAGAACTGATGCTAAGGTTGGATCACTTGAAGTAAATATGTCTATAATGGATGGAAGGATAGTAATCATGGAAGGTCGAATATGAAATTCAAGAGGGGGAGGTGAATTGAAATCTTTTCCGGAGTAGACTGGTCAGTCATGACAGCCAGCTCACCTGTAGGTTAGTATGCACAATAAAATAGAATAAATAAATAAGCATAAATTAATAAGTATGAAAGAAATAAAAAGATTTATACTAGTTTGTATCACCAGTATGGTTTCAACTCCAGTCCTCAGGGGTTGCAGGGGTTTCTTTTAGAACTTCTCGAAAATAGTTGTAGTAGTATAACAAGTTCTTATTCTTACTCTTTTATATAGATCTTGTGAAACAACCTCTATTAGCATAACTAAGCTAACTTTATCTTTCTTTTTGTAACTAATTTAAATTGATAACTATAATGATTTATAAAGACTAAAGGTTGAGAAACATTAAAACTTTCCTGTGAAGTTTTGTATAATCTTCGGTCTTCAATCATCCTTTTTATAATATTCAACTAATCTGGCTTCTTTACTATAAGAAAACCCAAAGGATTTCTTCTCAATCAAGTATTTGAATTGATTCTTGATTGAGGATTCACATAATATGGTACGTCCATATCAGATATGTCCATACATATGATAAGACCTTCCTTTCTCGGATATAGACTCATAGCCACACATGTCCATATCAGATATATCAATGTAAAGGGTGTGATCGTACTTCCACCTGTGGTTCCTTATTAGATCTTCTTTCCATGTTACTCTATGATTGATTATTGTCTTCTTTGTAATTTGGGATATAATGAGATCTTCTTGAGAGACTATTCATAGTCTAGCTCCGACTTCCTTGCATTTAGGAATCTTGAAGGATGCTCCTTTATGTTTATCTTTGGAGATGATCCTTTTTTCCTTGATTACATCTTCAGTGTATCGTGCATATTTTCTGTTATTAATGTATCATTATAGAAACATATAATTTAAATATGGAAGGCTAAATATTGCCCAAATTTCGATGAAGATAAATAATAAACATTAGTTGACTTCCCTATACTTGTAGTAGGCTGGCTCCCCCTTTCTTGCTGACTTCTTTGCATCTTCATCAGTTGACTTCTATATACCTATAGTTGACTTACTCCCCCATAATTTAAGACCTATAACATGTCTGACCTTCTCCCTCTTTTGACATAACCAAAATGAATAGAGTATATAAAAATAAACAAATAGAGTGATCAAACAGACTATATATATACCAGATAAATAGGCAATGTATCATACAAAAACATAGGAAAGATTGTAGAGAGTATGGCAAGACAGGTTAGGAAATAGAAGTTATTGACCAAAGAAAGGGAAGTGATAAAACCCATTTTGAATATGTAGTCATGAAATAAACATTCGGCCAGAAAGTTTGTAAGAGTATTATGCCTAGGACTTTTCATCATTTTTGGACTTTTCTTCAATTTTTGAGATACTTCAGTAGGAATTTAAGAAATGTATGGAAAGATTGTTGTTGGAGGAGTTGGTATCATATTTGATGGAGTCCACTCTAGAAAAAAAGTACGTTAAACTGCCAGACACCCCTGCTTAAATTCATCAGCTGTTAAGTATAGTTTGCCCACATCAAAACTGGTTTCATGATCCAACTGCAGCAGTATGGTAGTCGACTCCAAAGAAAAAATAAGACTTTTTCGATCATCTTGAGTTGATCATTTAGATTCTCTACTTCCTTCATCACAAAGAGCATAGGGTTAGACATTTTATGCTTACCTTGGGTAGATATGAACGTGCTTCGACAGAGTTCTTTTTGCACCATTAAATGTCGAGCAAGACATATCCCATGCTGGCAAATGTTTTAGAATCATATGTGGCTGAGCCTTCCACCACAAGATACTCAGATAGATCAATGTTGTTGTCATGACCCGAATCAGGGCTTTGCCAGGTATTTCAATTCCACCAATGATAGGAGACCACCCCTTTGCCTATTCAACCAGAACACAATATAATATAACAAAGGAATTTCAAAAGTCGAACAAAAAAGATGAGTATGACGCAAAAGCAGTCTAAAAATTCAACAAAGAATCCCAAGTCCACAGTAACATCCAACAAAGCCTCTAACGGCATCAATGATAGTCTAGTCGGGACATACCCCTAATTATAGCCAAAAACAAATCAAAAAGAAAGAGTCAAAGCATAAGGAAACCCAAAGCATGAAATAGGGTCTTCCGAATGATGGAAGCTCATCACTTTAGTCAGACTCGTGTGTTGTCCCACGATCACCTATTCACTATGTAAAAGAAGTACAAGTATGTCAGCCCTACATAACATGGGTATACAATGCCTGAATATAGTTAACGATTGGAGATCTAACATGTAAATTAGGGATACAGGATAAAATAAGGTCATGATCAAAAATACAAAAAACATTAAAACCTATGAAAAATATAATATGCAATACATACATATATATATCACATGCCAAGAAAAGAAACAAGGCTTAGCATGAACTTTAAAACCTTAACCTGCACTGTGTAGCATGACTGTCATAAAAAGGCACCCATGGGCAATATGGCTTTAGCTCCCCCTGCTGAAAGGGCCCATGTACGTGTTAGTCGCACAAATTAGAAGTACCAAGGAATATTGGAGATTCCAGTGTACCTTACACTAGCATGATACAATTATATATATACACTTGAGGGAATCTGTTGTTCCCCACAAGAACCTGGTCATCTAGACCACCCCCCATGTCAGCAAACATGAGTTTCTAGCATTAGTCTTTTGGACTCACACCTTCATGGCAAGCTAACAGAACCCCTCATTAAGCCCAAATTAAAATATTTAACGCACAACCCATCCACTGATTCTAGGAGACAATTATTAAGGAATCATTATAGGATATCATCATATTGACTATTGCTCGCAAGAAATTTCATTAAGGCAACACTTTGGGGATTCCTTTTTACCCCGCAGACTCCATTATTAAAAATCACTCGAGGGATTATTTTGTACACCGCAAGGTTTTCTTTATCTTTATTGTCCATTAAACAATTTATGCAGTGCATTAGTTTTAATGAGAATAACCAAACCAAATAATAATTCACATTCAAAAACCAATTATGCAAGTGGATTGAGGTTATTGCCAATTTCCATACAAAAGCCAGTTATTTGGGTATTCCTTTGTACCCTTATTTCAATGTTTTACTATCTTAGGGAATACATTGTACCCCTATTCCAGTCATCATTCCCATTCACCAAATGAGTGTATAAATCAACAATTTAAAGCATAGTAGTTCAATTGTAATTAAGAGAAAATATTCAAACAATTTTAATCCAAAACCCTCAACCCATAGTTCAATAGACAACATCAAAACCACGAATAATAAACCAAATTTTTCATGTGATAAAGAAATTACAAGTATAGGTAGAGAGGTAAATACCTTAGACATATGAGAATTGGAAAGTAATTTGTAGCTTGAAACCCAAAAGATCAACGTATGATGAAACCCTTATGAACTCTTGGGATTTTTTAGTTTGATAGTGGAATTGGGGATTTTTAAGGTTTTTGAGTTTGATAGTGGAATTGGGGATTTTTAGTCTCTTAAAACTTAAGGAAATAGGCAATATTATGTTTAAGGGCCGGACATTGGTGAAAATAACCCAATACCCGTCATTCCAATTAAACAAACCAAAAATTGCTCGGATTTTACATAGTACGTATCAGGGACCTTATCGTGGAGGCTAACCTCTATGCCACACTATCTATCATATAGGTTAACCTCCTTGAGATGCTGGCTATCATGGATTGTGGCCTCCGTGACACAGTGAAATCACAAAGTCTCACTACCTTTGTGGTCAAAAATCACCCTAAACCCCATTACAAAAATCTGAAACACTCATAGGACACCCCATTCATATACCTAAATGCAATTTAAGTCAAAAATTGATGTGTCAAACATTGGAGGGCCAACAATAAAATGCTCAAAAAGTTTTAGGTTGTTACATTATCCCCACTTAGGATCATTGATCCCTGAATGATGAGCTAGAACACTTTTTGCTTAAGAATAGCATTGTTACACCTGCATCAAATTATAAACCCAGATAGTAACAGTGGAAAAAATGAAATTCATACCTTAAGCTCCTTCATCTGACACATGGAACAAGAATGCATGCTTAGCCTTCATATCTTCCTTTGCCTCCCAACTAGCTTCTTCTACCTTATGGTTTCTCCAAAGGAAATTTACTGGAGCTACAACTTTAGTCCTCAATCTATGAACTTGTCTATCAAATATATCAACTAGGATCTCCTTATATGATAGAAAATCTATAATACGAACACTGTAAACAAGCACCACCATGGAAGGATCACCTACACATCTCTTCAACATAGACACATGAAACACAGAGTAAATAGTATCAAAACTTGTAGGTAATTCTAGCTCATATGCATCATGCCTCACTATTTTCCAAATCAAATAGAGGACAATGTAATACAGACTGAGCTTTCCCTTATTTCAAAATCTCATCACTCCCATCATGGGGACACCTTTAAGAACACCTAATCACCCACATAGAATTTCTACTCTCTTTGGCTCACCTCTTCATAGGACTTTTGAAAGTCTTAAGCCTATCCCAAATAACCTTGACCATCTCTATAGATTGGTGAATTAAATTAGAATCGAATAACTTTGTCTCACAAACTTTGAACTACCCAATAAGAGATCTACACCACCTACCATAGAATGCCTCAAACAAAGCCATACAAATGCTAAAGTGATAGATATTATTGTACGCATACTTTATTAGAGGCAAATGGTACATCCAACTACCACCAAAGTCAATTACACAAGCTCAAAGAATATCTTCTAAAGAATGAATGGTCCTTTCCATTTTTCCATCCATCAATAGGTGTAAAATGGCACTATGGGTTTCCTTAGTCCCCAAACCATGCCGAAAAAACAACTAAAAAGGAGATGAGAACTGGGTACCACGATCTAAAATAACAAAAATTGGAGCACCACTTAACTTCACGATCTCCTGAAGAAATAACCGTGCATAGTCCTTGATAGAATAATTAGCCCTCACCGACAAGAAGTGAGAAGACTTGGTCATCCTATCCACAATGACCCAAATAGAATCAAACTAGGTTTGAGATCGCAGAAGACCAATAAAGAAATCCATATCAATCACTTCCCACTTCCACTCAGTCAACTCAATTTCTTGAGAAAACCAATCGAGCCTCAAGCCGTCCACCTTTACTTATTGACAAGCCATGAACTTTTCCACAAAATTAGCCACATCCCTCTTCGTGTTATTCCACCAATAAATATCCATATGGTCCTGATATGTCTTTGTTGAATGTTAATAAACTAAATCACATTACTCATGAGCTTGAGCGAATATTCTACCTCATAGCCCATCCACATTAGGAGCATAACCTCCCTCGGTACCTTAAGATACCATCAACCTAAAACTCAAAGGCCATCACCTTTTTCCTACCTAAATCATCCTTGATTTTCATCAAAATAGGATCCAACAACTATTTTTCCTTAACCGTAACAACAAGGGATAACTTCACCACCCCTTGCACAAACACACCACCACCCTAAAAAACTAAGAGACAAACTCCTAGATTAGGTAAATGGCAAATATTGTTCTCCAATTCCTTCTTATATTCTTCCATATGATTTTACCTCCCCGTAGATAGCCTACTAAGAGCATCAACAACCACGTTACCTTTACCTAGGTGATAGTGGAGACACATAGTCCTTGAGCAAATCAAGCCATCTTATTTGCCTAAGACTCAACTCCTTCTAGATGAATATATATTGTAGGCTCTTATGATCTGAATAAATATGAACATGGATGCAATATAGATAGTATCACCAAATCTTAATTCTAACACCACATCTAAAAACACCAAATCACGAGTTGGATAATTCCTTTAATGAACTTTTAACTGCCTAGAATCATATGCTACCACCTTGCCATGATGCATTAACAGACAACCAAGTCCCGTACGAGATGCATCATAATAAACAATGAAGCCATCAGTACTCTCGAGTAGGATTGAAACTAGAGAAAAAGTTAATTTGTCTTCCATCTTCTAAAAAATCCCCGCACAAGTATCGAATCACAGAAATATCACCTTCTTCGGAATCAACTTAGTTAAACGTAGGGCAATCGCTGAATAACTCTCCAAAAACCTTCTACAATAATTAGCAAAACCCAAAAAGCTCCTAATATCAATTGCAGTCATAGGTTTACTCCACTTCTTAACCACTACTACTTTTTATGGATCTACCCTTATCCCTTTACTAGAAACATGTGACCCCAAAAAGTAATAGCATTCAACCAAAATTCACATTTCGAAAAAATAGCACACAAACACTAATATTTTAGGCTTTGAAACATAATACAAAGTTGATTAGAATAATTTATCTCACTCTTCAAATATACTAGAATAGTTTCTACAAACTTAATCATGAACAAGTCCAAAAACTGATAGAATACCCTATTCATGAGATACATAAAAGACATCAGGGCATTGGTCAACACAAAATACATGACCAAGAATTCAAAATAAACACATTGGCTACAAAAGGAAGTCTTAAGGATATCCTCCTCCCTGAAATTTAACTAATGACAACTCAGTCGAATGTTAATCTTAGAGAACCTAAAGCTGGTCAACTAGGTCAACAATTCTAGGAAGAGGGTATTTATTCTTCACCATCGCATTATTAAACTAATGGTAATCATTAAATATCCAAAGAGAACCATTCTTCTTACGTAGTAAAAAAACGATAGCAGCACCCAAAGATACACTAGGGAGGATAATACCCTTGTCAAGAAGGTCTTTTAAATTCTTCTTAAGCTCTTTCAAATAATTTAGAAATATTGTATAGGGAGGTATAGAGATTGGATGAGTTTCAAGAAGAAGATTGATCCCCAACTCAATTTTTCTATCGGAAGGAACGCTTAAAAGATCATCAGGGAAAACCTTAAGAAATTCACTAACCATAAAAATGGATTGTTTAGAAGGAACCTCCGTGTTAGAATCTTTAACTTGGAGTAAATAATAGAGACACCCCTTGGAAATCAATTTTTGGGATGTAAGAAGTGATATGAACCTTCCTTAAGGCATTAGGGAACTCTATTCCCACTCAATAATTATCTCATTAGGGAATTTGAAAATGACCTTATGGGTCCAACAGTCTAAAAAGGCATAGCACAAATACAACCAATCCATCCCTAAGATGACATCCAAAGCTAGAATGCTAAATTCAATCAAATCCACCAAAGTTTCCCGACCATCAATAGATACCACACAACCCCTATAGACCTTTATACCAATCACTAAGTCACCTACCAGGGTAGAAGAAGAAAAGGGATCTGAAATACACATAAAACAAAAACTAGAATGCACAGCCATAAATGGGGTCATATAAGAAAGGGTAGTTAATACCCCGCATATTTCTAAGCTAGAAAATGAACCACTGTTCCTATGCATGAAACCTCCTATCCTATGATTCATATTTGAGTACATTAATAATAATGAGTTTTCTAGTTATAATAGAGCTTATGATGTGTTAAGCATGTTTATAAGAGTCACTTAGAGTAAGCCAAGCTAAGAAATTTTGAATCCACCAAATTTTCGTGTGTGATTTCACATAGTTCATCTTTGAATGAGAATTAATTTATTTATAGATGGTATTTTTGCAGATTTATACCCTCCAAATTTTGGATAATTGAATAAGATTTCCATCGATACTAAATTCTCCTAAAACGGACACTCGATTAAGAAGTTATGACAATTTAAAGTTTCAACAGTGTCATTTCAGTCAGTGGTGCGTCGTGCTGTAAGCCAAAATGGCGTTTGTTAATTTCCAGTGTCTTTTCGCTATTCCATCATGTCGCGGTGGTTTCCAAGTCATAAATATGTGGCAATGCTATGTCACCACATCGCACCGGAGGCCCAAATTGGGATATATTTATATAAATTAAAAGACGCTTCTAGAGGGATATTTGGGTCATCTTCCCACCCCTAAATAAGCTCCCAAAGATAGAATTAAGCCCTTATTTCACAAAAATATACTCTTTATCTCAAAATCCTCTCAAGAACACATTAAGGTTTTCAATTAAGGATTCAAGTTCAAATAAATTTCTCCGTTAATCATGAAGCTTCCGTCTAAGGTAGGCATAGTATTTATCTATGGATCGAATCCATTCACAGAGCTCAAGAACCATGTTTTAAATACTATTTTGTGGACTTTTTGTGGTGATATGAGCATGTAAATGTTGATGATTATTGTTTAAGTTGTAAGATGATATCTAAAGGTGTTTTCATGGAATATATATGGTTGTTAGTTGAAAACTATGAACTTTAGGTTGTGTATTATGGTGCAAGGTATGAAACACACCTATGCCTTAAAGAATGCATGCTAGGCGTTTGAGAAAACGCTTGGGATGCTAGTAATTTATGTTTACATGGTTCCATGATATCTAAATGACAAGTCTATGTTAGCTATATACTTAAATATGAATTCCATGCAATTAATGTATTGCTATTGTTGTGGTATAAAGCATGTATGATAATGGATATGTATAATATGTACACGAAATATATCCATGCAATCCCTACAATGTTTAAGATGTTGAATAACTACAAGAAGTGTAAGATACCCTACTTATAATATTATGATTTTTGGACTCCAATCTTGTGATCAAGTTATGTCATATGTGTTAGTTTTTGTCACGACCCAAACCAGGCCCTAGCCGTGACGAGAATTTTGAACCATGGAGGCCCGAAACACCGTATCTGTCTGGTAATGATGCACCTAATTCATCTGATCAAAATAATGTGGAATAAGCACAATAATTCAGAAACATGGTCATAAATATGAAAAGAAACTATAACGGGGAGATAAGGTTCCCTCAATATCAATTAACCTCTATATAACTGTCTATGAAAATCATAACAAATGACTGAGTAAAGTAACCGTATATAAACTGGGACAAAGCCCCCAGTAGACCCTAAAACTGAATATCAGATAAAAGGACTACAGGACATAAGACCTTTCAAAACATAGAAGGCTCACCACTTGTCTCAACAGCTCTGTCTGAAAGATCTACTGATTCTCTTGACCCCTAGATTGGACCTCTAAACTTGAGAGGTTAGAGAGGGGAGGGGGTCAGCACAAATGTACTGGAACGCAGAGATATCAAAACAAAACATAATATTTTTACAATATATAGTTAAGAGTCATTACAAAGTAATTTCGTATCAAATCATTTGAAAATACATGGGCATAATGCAATAGTTTCTCAACAACAATGAAATGCAATTGAGCTAAGTGGAATACCCTACATAATTAACACCAATTATCAAACCTTAGTTGTCGCTGCAATTAGAGTATAAGTGAGGGACAGACACACAAGACCACAAAGCATGGTGTCTCAACCCAATGGTAGTGCCTAAGATCACTTGGCCCAGGCTCCTACCTGTAGTCCCAATTTGGGAATGATATAAAGTCAAGTACACAAGATCACTTAGCCTGGTATTAAATTCCTGTGTCGGGAAACATGGTTTCCAGCGATGAGCCCTTACACTCAAACACCTTCTTTGGGCATCCACCTATCTCATGTAAAACCAATGCATTCAAACTTTATTTAATTCAATCACGTATCATATTCTATAGGGTATCGTCATACCCAACTTACAAGTCATCAATTTCACATCCACATATGCATAATCATATAAAAAACAAGGTGCTTCATCATTTACAAGTGGTGAACAATAATTATTTCAAATTCATGCTCTCTTTTATTGGTCACAATATGATATGGGGTATCAAGACATTATCATGGGAATTTGAAAGTAATTTATCATTGACATTTATCAAACTTCCGTGGAAAATCTCAAATCACATATGCATGGTTTCAACCATTGTAGTATATAGGCAAAGAATTCCTATGACATAAAGAAAAATGACTTAGAAATCATATTGAAAGCAAGTTATTAGCATTTGATTGGAAACCCCCATTTAAAAGCATGAATGTTCATAAAAACTACACCCATGAGATTTTAGGATAACCCTACGAACCTTTATTTCCAAGGATAAAAGATGTTTCTTGAAGCTTGCGGATTGGTGATTCCAAATATGTTATTATCTTTGATAACCTATGGTCATATCTTGAACTATTTGGGTTTTTATTTTGAAATCCTAAGGATAATCCTTGAGCACTTTGGATGAAATAATATGTATTTTGGGGTCCTTGGAACTAGATTTCGTGTTTTAGGGCTAAGTAAGGGTGGAAAAGGACCACTTTGTCCCCAACACGGAGTGTTTAAGTAATTAGATTTCTTTACGTAGGCGCCTCCCATCCCATTGCCTATGTTCACATAGGCTCCGCCTAGGCTATCGCCTATGTTTACATAGGCGCCGCCTATGTTTAAATAGGCGCCGCCTAGGCTATCACCTATGCTTACATAGCCGCCGCCTAAGCTATTGCCTATGCTTTCCAGTGGCCATGGGCGATTAGTTAGGCGACGCTTATCACTTGAAAGGCAATAACTTCTTGCTCGAGTGTCGGATTTTAGCGAAATTGATATCGTTGGAAAGATAAATTGAATACCTATCATTTGACACATAGAAGGCTTCATAATTCAACATATATAGAGAGTTATGGTCAATGGAAGTTGACACATTTTACAACGTCCACTAAAACTTAGTCAATCGAAATAGTTTCAACTCGTCCTTGAATTGAAGAACCTCTATGGTCTAAATTCAAGATTGAGTGGATTCATATGCTACACAATAATTAACATGCCGTATTGGCATAGTATTTTATGCCATCGAAATTAAAAATGCATCAAAATCATGGTCTATATTGTAGCTCGAATTGCGGGGCATTACATTATCCCTCTTAGGATCATTCATCCCCGAATGATGATGCGGGACACAGACAGACATGATTTCAAGCATAATAAAGGACTAGGAAAGATAAGATAGGAATAATACCTTCTGTCCCCTCCTCTATCGAAGCAAACAAATTGGGATATCTAATTCTCATGTCAGTTACTTACTTCTACGGTTCCTTGTAAGATCTATTTTCCATATTTCTTTGTGATTGTCGATTATCTTCCTTGTAGTTTAGGATATAATGAGATATTCTTATTTTGCTATTCCATGTCTAGCTGTGGCTTCCTTGCAATATGGGATCTCGCATAATGCTCCTCCAAGTTTAGCTCAAGAGATGATCTTTCTTTTCTTGATTAAATCTTAGATGTATCCTCTATATTTTTCATTATTATTTTGTTATTATTAAAATATATTATGTAAATATGGGAGGCTAACAGACTAAACTCCACCCTATCCACTCCCTATAACGACCATTCCCAGCCCAACAGACATGCCCAAAACATATCTGTTACTATTACCCTAAAAACTCTCCACCGATTGTTCAATCTACTAGGACTAACATAAGAACCTTCTACCTAAGCCACCCCATATTCAAAAAAACAAAATCTCATTTGACCAATCCAACTATAACTCAACCAAGCATAATAACAAGATCCTCGAAACCAAATACCCCATCCTCCACTAAACCAAATTTGACCATTCCAAGTGCCCCTTAAAAAAACAAACATGTCTAAGTAAAAGAAGAATGAAGGGAGGAATAATAAGAGGAGAACATGAGGAATAGATCAATGGGTCAAGGAGGTAATCGAGGTCAGGGAGGAAGATTTGGTCCGGTAACTTATGAAAAAGAAAACTTGGGAATCCATCCATAAGGTTCTGACCAAGGGAACTTCAATAGAAATAAAAATGTCAATAGGTATTAGGATGTCAAAATCAATTCAATCAAGTTTATTCTTCTAACTTTGGTTGGAGAAATCAACCCCAAGGAATACTTATCTTGGGAATCCACTTGTGAATAGCTTTTTCAAATTAATGATCTCATCTATGAGAAGAGGTATTATTATGTTATACTAGACTATTAATGATATGCTAATACATGGTATTAATATGCTACGAGATTTGGGAATGTATTGAATATCGAAAAAACCCCTCCATTGGATGCATTGAAGGGACTTATGACACAAACATACATGCCCAAAATATTTAGACACGAGTTACTTGACAAGAAATAAAACTTGAGGCAAGGGGAAAAGAGTATCTTGACCTACTATGATGAATTCCAACAATTAATCTGATAGATCGAGTATGATGTGAACATGCAACATGCCATTACACGCTTAAAGGTTTGGTTGAATAGCGAGATCTCATTCTCTATGTCTACCTACGAGTTTCAAACTATAGAAGAAATTTTCTAATCAGTCTTGGAAATTGACAAGGAACATAAGGAAAGAATATCCATCAAGTCCAAAAGGTACTTAGAAACTGATACATAAAGTAAGACTAAAGAGATAGCTCAATCATAATTGGGGTAGAATAAGAATAGGTACTACAACAGCAGTCATGATAAAAAGCTCATAAAAAAGACTACTATAAAATTACCCACCATGGAATAAAGCTAACAAATATCCAACTCTAAGTCTTTAAGGTTTGAAGTGTTTTAAATGTCAAGGATAGGGTCACAAGGCAAATGAGTGTCCTAATTACAAAAAAGTGATCCTTAGAGAAGGTAGATTTTATTACCTTAGAGAAAAAGTGAAACTAGAAGAGGATGAGAATGATGAGAAATCCTAATATGGAGAGCATGTTTAGGAAAAAAATCAAGTCAAAGGAGATAATGAAGATGTTTGGCCTAAAGATGGAGAGTTTGAGGCTACTAACTTTGTGGTAAGATGAGTGATGATTTGAAAGGCTTTAGATTACATGGGTCAAAGGGAAAATCTACTCAATGCTAAATGTATTATCAAGGAGAATGTGTACTCATTGATCATTAATAGTGGTAGTTGTGTTAATGTAGCTAGTACCACCATGGTTGATTTCCTAAAGCTACCCACCACCAAGAATGCTACTCTATACAAGTTTTAATGGTTGAATGATTATGGAGAGTTGAAGAAATTTGTTATTAATTTCAAGATTGGGTATCAAGACAAAGTACTATGTGATGTGATTCACATGCAAGATTGTCACATCTTGTTGGGAATACTATGGCAATACTATTGGTTAACTAAGAATGATGGGAGAACCAATGGGTATACCTTTGAGTTGAATGAACTGAATTTTAAAATATATCATCTTCACCTTCATAAGAGAATGAGGCATATCAACAATTGAGTGAGTTAAAAGAGAAGGGAAAGAAGGTAAGAGAAGAAAAGGCCAATTAAAGGAAAGATGAAGAAGATGAGGAATTAAGGATGTTGAAGGGAAATAACATAATGGTGATGTTGGATAGAAACAAAGATCTGTTCAAAGTGCGTGATGTCAAAACACCCATTCTCCTCCTAACCCATGTTTTTCACACTAACCACTATACTTATTCTATTCCCCATTCTATTTCTCTTGTTTGGCAAGTTTATAATGATGTGTTCCCTAAGGAAATTCAAAAAGGTGGGGAATTGAACACAAAATAGACTTTGTGTCGTGTAATAAATTGCCAAACAAATTGGAATATAAAATTAACCCTATGGATACCAAGGATCTTAAAATGCATGTTGACGAATTCCTCGACAAGGGATATATCCAATAAAGTATGAGTCCATGTATAATCTCAGTACTATTGGTACCAAAGAAAGATAGGGAATGGCCCATGTGTTTTTGTTGTCAAGCCATAAAAATAATAATGATAAAGTATAACCACCCAATTCCCTATTTAGATAATATGCTATATGAGTTGTATGTTTTACGTGTGGTTTCAATAATATATCAAAGGAGTCGGCACCATAACCATTAGATACAACTCTGTGATGAGTGGAAGACCACATTCAATTCACAATTTAGAAATATTATTTGTGTCCCCCAGAATTCATGATCTGAACCGATAATAAATCATTAAAGAACATACGGGCCTAACATAAATTAAATAAATGGCATGCCAAATGAATTGATTTTCTAGAAACTTTCCCATGTGTAATTATATACAAAAAGAAAAGAAAAACATTAGAGCCGATGCATTGTGAATAAAACATGTGTTACTCTTTGCATCATCTTTTAATTTGATATGTTTTGAGTGCCTAAAGGTGGAGTATCCTGAGGACCCATTTTCTCAAATCCTTCAAGATTTTGACAAAATAGGGAAGGTAAAGGTGGATAAAGTATAAGACTTCTATACCCTATTCCAAGTTTAATGGATTCTTATTTAAAGGGAAACGATTGTGTTTTCCCCTCTAGTTCATGGGGAGAATTGTTTGTTAGAGAGGCTTGCAATATTTTGGAATTGAAAAGACCCTTGTGATCTCAGAGGAACAATTCCAGCATCCAAGATTTATTACGGATCTGCTAGAATTTTTGGCTAATGCATGGATAATAGAAGTGCGAAATTGAACATTCTCCCTCAAGGATTATATACCCTACTATCCACTCCCATAAGTATATGGCTTGATATTTCTATGGATTTTATTTTACAATTGCCTAGGAAAAAGAGGGTATAGATAGCATTTTTATTGTGGTTGATCAGCTCTAAAAAATAGCCCACTTCATCCCATGTCATAAGGGTGAGGGTGCTCCAAATGTAGACTCTTTATTTGTTGAGAATGTTGTGACATTATATGGAATTCTTAGGACAATTTTTATTGATAGGGACTCCAAGTTTCTTATTCATTTTTAGAGGTCATTGTGGGGCACGTTTGGCACTATATTGCTTTTCTAAACGTCGTTCCACCCATAAACCAAAGGCATAATTGAAGTTGTTAATATGTCTTTGGGGTCTATGCTACATTATATGGTTATAGGTAGAATGGCCTCTTGGGAAGATCACCCGCCCTTAGTCTAATTTGCATATAATTATGTTATCCATTCGATTATTGGTATGAATCCCTTTGAATAGGTTTTGGATTTAAACCCATTACCCTATTGGATCTTACTTTCTTGTCTAGTAATGTTTTGATAAGCTTAGATGGCAACCAAAGGGCGGAGGAAATGAAGAAGAAACATAAGAAGGTGAGGCTTCACTATAAAAAAGAATAGAGAATTGTTCAAAACGGTAAACAAAGGGCAAAGAAGACTTGTTCTAAATAGTGTGATTAGGTATGGGTACATCTTCAGAAGGAATGGTTCCCAACTCAATGGAAAGCTAAGTTGATGCCTTGAGGAGATAACCCATTCTAAGTTCTTGAGAGAGTTAATGATAATACCTACAAGATTGATCTTCATTCGAATTATCAAGTACACAACACCTTCAAAATATGTGATCTCTTACCTTTGCAAATGCTGGTGATCCATATATCAAATTATCTCACATTAATATATCAGTGATTCAAATTTAAACGAAAACTAAACTAATTTTATTTCCCTCAAAAATAGTGTTTCTCGGTAGTAGTTGTTCCATGAATCATGAAATGAATGATTATGTATGTACAAGATACTATTGGAATTAATTACAAATCAAAATGCATGACATCAAACTAATAAAAATAAAGTATGAGACAATACTCTCAAATACTAATGAATTACAACAAAATCCCCCTCATGGGCATCACAATGATAAATCCAACTTAATTTACTACCAAACTCAATATATGCCCTTTAAAAGAATCGCTATAATAAGAAACAACTCAAACCACTAACAAACACAAATCCCCATATGGGCATCACAATAATAATATTCAACCTAGGGAATGTAAGAACAACCAAATAAATTACAATTCCATATCATGCTTTACATGACTAGTCCCTACCCAAGCTAAGTCTTTAGAATGTTAAACTATAAACTACCACAAAGCCAAAGAAATGCACTAAAAATCCACCATCAAACTAATTTTCTTCGCTGATAGACTTAAAGTATCACAAATATAAATAAATTACAATTCCATATCATGATTTGCATACTAGTCCCTACCCAAGCTAAGTCTTAAGAATGTTAAACCATCAACTACCTCAAAGCAAAAGAAGTGCACTAAAAATCCACCATCAAACTACTTTTCTTCGACGCTGGACATAAAGTATCCCAAATATATCCAATCAAGTTATACATATAAATACAACTTCATTGATATCCATATTTTTATAATTCTATTTCATGTTGAAAAAAATTCACCCAAAAGTAAAGCCCAAATTCACAAGGAAAAAATAGAAATTATATTAGAAATCACATTACCCATAACATGGGGAGTTTAAAAATAAAATTTCATAAAAAATAAAGATAAATTCGTTCTCCAAATCAGCAAAATACTATTTTCAGACTTTGTTTGGAAAAAACGCAAATTTTCATTATCAAGTACGGTTTAAAATAAGATTTGGTAAATTTATGCCAAAATCATATTCCCTATACTATAAGGACCTTAATTTTCAAAATCAATGGACACCTACCATAAATTAATTCTAAAATCTTTACAAAATAAAATTATGAAAAATAAAATAGATATTCCTGGAAAATGAGAAAAATAAAGGTAGAATAAAATACTTATTGATTATATGAAAAAATATCATAGAGAATTGCCTCAATCAGAGCTTTCTAACTCTCAAAATATAAACAATACTATAATATCATGATATGTATAATTTTAACGTTATTCATGTGAAATTTGTTCTTCCCATTTGTGGGAACCCTTTGTATTCATGATAAAAATTTCCTTTAACAGTTAATAGTTAATAAATAGATCTTTCTTCACATTCATGGATTACCATCACATTCAAGATGAACAACCCCATACCAAAAAAAGCTACAATTATCGCCCACACCCCCTTGTGTTGGTCATTGCATAGATACCAATGATATGGCACGTCGGCCTACGCGTCGATGGTTCAACTTTTAGTCTTTGAAGCCCACATCCAGAGGGATAAATGGATCTTTTCCAACCTTATATAATCCCCAAAAACAAATCATTAAGCCGTGAAAGAGACAAAATGTACTCATTCTCTCTAGAATTTATCAAGAACAAACCCTAGTTCATCACATTCAAGATCCGAGACTCAAGGTTTCTACCATTATTCTTCAAGAATTCACCAACTAAGGTATGTAAAGTGTTCATCCAAGGGTTCCTTCCACCCTTGGAGTCCAAGAAACTCTTTTAAACTTCAAGTAGTCAGAATTTATGACTTCCATGATTGGAATTAAATTGTATTCATAATTATTATTTGAATTAGTTTTCTATTTCATGATTTATTATACATTTTATATGGAATTGGTTATTATGAGTGTAGATTTGTATGAATCCATGTTAAACCCCTTGAAATTCTGAAATTAGAAGTGAATCATGATGCCCTCTTATTAGGTGCATATACTTGTCTCATCAAGTGCTTGATGAATAGTTCATGTGAACTAATAAGGGAAAGAAATCCTGTCATTCTAGCTTATGTGCAAGTTATACCATGCAAGTATTTGATAAAATGTCTCTATAGATACACTATGAACAAGCGTGCATTTTATGTTATGCATGATCATATAATCTCTATTTTTTATGCTATCGAGTCCTGCGGGCATTTAATACCTGATAATTTAGTTTTTACCTAGAGTCAGTGTCAGATATAGAAAAATCTCAGTCATTTCATGATTAGTAATGCTCTCAGTCAGTTACAGGACTCAGGAAAACTCAGTAGACTCTATATCAGTCCAGTCTAGATCAGTATTCAATTCAGACCTCAGTAAATTTAGTCAGTTAACAAAATTTAGTAGTGTTCTGTCAGTCAATAGAACTTCGCTAACTCAGTTCAATTTAGTTAGACAGTATAATTAGTAATAGTCCAATCAATCCTAGTATGAACTAGAAAATTATTTTAGTGTCTATTTAGATTGGAGTAGGATTTAGCACCAAGTTAACCCAGGGATGGGGGAATTCCTACCAGTAGAGGATTTGACCCTTAGAACAAATCACTGCATTATAGAATTACATAGCCAATGTAGGTAGAGATTTCTTCCTGCCAGATATTATGAGGGTTTAAACATCTCATTTGAGTTTCCTTCCATCAAGGGTTGACAAAAGAGCTTCCTATCAAAGAGGATTCACTCATAGCATGTCTTTACCCATGGCAAAGTATTGACACCCTTCCAACTGGGTTTATAGGTTGGACCTTAATCTATGTAGAAAGGGGCATGTCAGTTAGATGATTACCTTCCATAGTCTCAGTTTCAGATTTAGTCTCAATATAGACCTCAGTTAAGTTCTACAGACTTAGGACTATCAGACACATTCACTCAGCTCAGTATGGAACTCAACATAGTTCCACAAAATCAGGACCATCGGATATAGTCATTCAGTTATCAGTAATTCAGTATTAGTACTCAAATATCAATTAATCAGTATTTACACTAAGTATTCAATGTTATCAAATTCTCAATTATAGTAACATGTTCGTACATGTACTCTAATCCAGTTATACTCATGTCATTTAATCAGTATTGTTCATTCATATGAACAATATTTAGTTTTGGTATTTTTACATCATATTTAGTTTTATTTTAGCATTGAACCTTATGGCATATTTTCTGTATAATTTCTAAATATTTCAGTATTATTATTATTCAATTATTGCAGCAGGTGCCAGTCATAGGTTAGTTTGTCGTCTTTTGGGATCATAAGCACCGTCCAGTGTTCGGGGTACAGACTTGGGGCATTACAATCTTAGTATTAGAGCCTAAGGTTAAACAGAATCCTAGGAAGTATGAAAACCGTATCTAGTAGAGTCTTGTGCATGGGTATGTAGGGCACCATACTTATGGATAGGAGGATATGAGATATTATAGGAAAAGTTTCCTTTCTTTCAGTATTCATGGTGTGCGAGTGAGCATGAGCTCAAGTTAAAATCTGTGTCTAATCCAAGTTTCTATTCCATTTATATAATATGCCTCCAAAGAGGACAAAGGGAAGAGGAACGGGAGCCCAGCCAGAACCCTAGCCAGTCCAACCATATCCTATAGAAGAACATTTCTCCCATGTTGAGTTCAGAGAAGCTTTCACTACCCTAGTGTATTCTGTGGTAGCCTAGAATAAATGTCTAGCTGATGTTCTGACCAACCCAGTAGCAAATACTGCTGCTGCCAGAATTTTGGATTTCACCAGAATAAACCCTCCATCTTTTACTAGGTCTAAGTTAGATGAGCACCCTTAGGAGTTTCTTGATCTGGTATAGAAAGTTGCTGATATTATGAGGGCTACTGTTGTTGAGAGCGTTGAGTTGGCCGTATACTAGTTACAGGATATGGCACACTCATAGTTTGACATTGGAAGGCAGAGAGGGCTGCAGATGCAGGGCCCATAGAATGGAAGGAGTTTACAGTTGCATTTCTTGATAGGTTCATCCCGCTAGAGTTATGGGAAATAAAGGTTTTGGAGTTTATAAACCTGAAGCAAGGAAGTATGATAGTTTAAGAGTATTCTCTCAAGTTTACTCAGTTAGACAGATATGCTCCATGTCTAGTACCAGATAGCAGAGCGAAGATGAATTAATTTGGGTCTGGGGTATCTAGCAGTATGGTCTAAAAGTTTAGGACCACAATGTTGATTAAGGAAATAGACATATCTAGTCTCATAGTCCATGCTTAGCAGATAGTGAAGGCCATGAATAAATAGAGAAAGAGGGAGAATAAGAGATCAAGAATAAGTAGTTTCTGTTTGGCTCAACCTAAGTTAGAGGGTAGGAATCTTTCTCAGTTCTACCTAAATTCCTCAATTCTAGCTTTGTCATCATCTTGTGATCCTGTGCCAAAATTTAAAGACGATAAAAGTGATAGGGTGTCAAGCCTTAAACCCTAGGGTAGTGTTAGTAGTGCTAGAACCAATCCCCTTTGTCAGAAGTGTGGTAGAAACAACTAGGGTATCTACCAAACGGGCAATGATATGTGTTTTGGATGCGGCAAGCTAGGACATAGGGCCAGAAAGTGTCCTCAGGTGTATTATCAGAGTCAGTATAATCATCCCCCATCTCCGTTCGATTGCCTAAATTAGCAATGTGCTTATCCAGTGCCATCAGTAGGCAGCACCCAAATAGACTCTATGTTTTTCAGTCCCGACAGGATTAGGAAAGTTCTCCTGATGTGGGTACTGGTATATTACAAGTTTTCCATTTACATGTCTATGATTTACTAGATCCAAGAGTTTCTTTGTCCTTTTATACTCTATTTATAGCAGTTGATTGTGGTGTCATTCTTAAAATTCTAGTAGAGCCTTTCTTAGACTCTACCCTAGTGGGTAAATTCATCATAGCCAGGTGAGTATACAGGAACTACCCAGTTATGATGTCTTAAAAAGTCACTTCTGTAGACTTAGTTGAATTAGAAATAACTGATTTTAATATCATTCTCGACATGGATTGGTTTTATTCCTGCTATGCCTTAGTTGACTGTAGAAATATTATTGTCCAGTTTTAGTTTCTGAATGAACCCATCCTAGAGTAGAGGGGTAGTACTTCTGCACTTAGGGGTCAACTTATTTCTTGTTCGAGTTGAGGACTCTAGTTTAGAAACCCCTACTCTTGAATAAGTGTTAGTAGCATGTGAATTCCCAGATATGTTTCCTAAATATCTTCTCAGAGTTCCTCCTAATAGGTAAATCGACTTCGTAATAGAACTTCTTCTAAATACTCAACCTATATCTATTCCACCATACAGAATAGCACATGTAGAACTCAAAAAATTGAAAGAATAGTTGAATAATCTCCTAAATAAGGGATTTATCAAACCTAGTGTGTCCGCATGGGACTCACTAGTTTTATTCATACATA